>NW_027057471.1:0-3752 GCF_011386835.1 Chrysemys picta bellii
AGGGCGAACACCCACACAAACAAAGAACACAAACAAAAGCCTTCCCCTCCCCAAGATTTGAAAGTATCTTGTCCCCTTATTGGTCCTTTAGGTCAGATGCCAGCCAGGTTACCTGAGCTTCTTAACCCTTTAGAGGGAAAAGGATTTTGGAGTCTCTGGCCAGGAGGATTTTATAGTACTGTACTGGTTGGGTGTGTCAGTGACATCACAAAGGCCTTTTGCAGGATGTCAGCTTATTGGTCAAATGTGTTAGGGAGGTGGTGACCTCAGAGAGAGATGCTGACATGAGCCAGGCAGGACAGGAGCGCAGGGCCAGGGAAACCTCAGAGACCCCTTTGGCTTTGCTTTAGCAAGTCTCCTTCTCGAGGTCTCCCTTTTTAGGACTCAGAGAGTATTAGGGTTCAAGTATGTGAGTGCGAGGAGGAACCTCTTTCGAGTTTCTCCTTTTATTGATTTTACTAGAAAACAGACGTGCCTGTTGAGAAGGTAAGAACCTTGGAGAGGTTTTTAACCTGCTCAGTCTGCACTCTGATCCATCTGGTGCCAGCTGAATTCTAGGCATGGAAAACACTAGTTCAAGGTGGCAGAATTTTATAGCCCACCTGGGATTTTGTGCCGTAGAATCACTGGGGACATTAGGGTTTGTCCTTTTCGTTTTACCTTTTCCTCCATCCCTCCTTGCTTTCTCTTGTTCCCCTCCCACCACCAGGAGTGGTGTGTGTGTGTGTGTTGCTGGGGGTGCTCTTCACCTCCCCTTGTGGGGAGTTCATCCAAAACTGTATGGTTGAAATAGCGCTTGGACTCCACTGACACTAGATGCTGCCATCCTGTGGCTTAGCATTAGTGTCTGGGATGACTTGGGGCAAGATCTCAACCTCCCCTCAACCCACTTCACTTCTGGCAGAATCCCTCCTGCCCCCCCGCTAGAGCCGCCTCGATGCCCAACCTGGTTGGGGGTGCAGAAGAGGGTTCTGATAACTTGAGGTTTGGTTTGGAGGTGGAACAGCTGTGAAGAACACTGAGGGGGAGGTAGCAGGAGCTAATCCTACAAGGAGGGGGGTTGGCACTGGAGGATACTAGAAAGGACAAGAAGACTCCATTCTGGGGTTCAGGAGGTGAATTCATCCCTCAGCGGTGGGCAGGTGGTGGGTGGAAATACTGCTGGTTCCAGGTGCCCTTAATTCCCCCTGATTCCTCGGGACCTTTGAGTCTCTGACAGGTTCTCGTTCCCTTGCAGCAGGAGGACGTCACGGCCAAAGTGATGCACCAGCTCCGCATCATCCGGCACTTGCGCCAGGTGCCTGAGACACTGCAGGGGCTGTTCCTCTGAGGCCTTCAGCAACTCCCGCTCCCTGCTGCAGGTACTGCTCTGGCTCACTGTAAATGGGGAGCTAGTGGAAGGGGAAATGGAGCCCCCTGGCCCTCACTAAAAGGGAAAGTGGTGGATTCTCCATCTCTTGATATCATTGAATGAAGACTAGATGCCTTTCTGGAATGTGTGTGCCCAAAGAGTAACTATTGTACTATACAGTAAGCCTATGATATGCAGCGGGTTAGATTAGATGCTCTAAAGGTCTCTTCTGACCATAAAGTCTACTAATTTTGGAAACACTGAGTGTAGCATTGGGAGCAGCCTCTGATGTTTTACTGTCTAGCCCGCTTGCTTCCTAGAATGAGGATGCATTGAGTGGGGTGATCCACAGAGAGTAGCTCAAACCTTCAAAGTGTCAGGCCAGTAGCAGGACATTAGCACTTTAGGGTTTGGTTGGGTGTGGCAGTGATATCACAAAGGCTTTTTCAAGGACCTCAGCGTACTGGTCAAAGGTGTTAGGGAGGTGGTGACCTCAGAGAGAGATGCTGTCTTCAGCCAGGGAGGACAGGGGCTTACGACCAGGGAAACCTCAGAGACCCCTGTGGCTTTGCTTCAGCAAGTCTCCTTCTCGAGGTTTCTTTTTGAGGACTGAGAGAGTGTTAGGGTTGACGTATGTGAGTGCGAGCAGGAGCCTCTTTCGAGTTTTCTCCTTTCCTTTTACTGATTTTACTTGAAAATTAGAAGGTAAGAGCCTCCAAGAGGTTTTGGCAGCTGCTCAGTCTGATCCATCTGGTGCCAGCTGAATTCTCGGCATGGAAAACAGTAGTTTAAGGTGGCAGAATTTTCTTCCCTCCCTGGAATTTTGTCCCGTGGAATCACTGGGGACACTAGGGTTTGTCCTTTTCGTTTTACCTTTTCCTCCATCCCTCCTTCCTTTCTCTTCATCTCTTACTTCTTTTGTCCTTTCTCTTGTTCCCCTCCCACCTCCAGGAGTGGTGTGTGTGTTGCTGGGGGTGCTCTTCACCTCCCCTTGTGGGAAGTTGATCCAAAACTGTCGGGTTCAAATAGTGCTTGGACTCCACTGACACTAGATGCTGCCATCCTGTGGCTTAGCATTAGTGTCTGGGACAACTTGGGGCAAGATCTCAACTTCCCCGCAACCCACTTCACTGCTGGCAGAATCCCTCCTGCCCCCCCTGCTAGGGCCGCCTCCCTGCGCAACCTGGGTTTGGGTGGAGAAGAGGGTTCTGATAACTTGAGCTGTGGTTTGGAGGTAGAACAGCTGTCAAGGGTACTGAGGGGGAGGTAGCAGGAGCTCACCCTACAAGGTGGTGGGTTGGCACTGGAGGTTACTAGAAAGGACAAGAAGACTCCATTCTGGGGTTCAGGAGGTGAATTCATCCCTCAGTGGTGGGCAGGTAGTCAGTTTAAATACTGCTGGTTCCAGGTGCCCTTAATTCCCCCTGATTCCTCGGGGCGTTTGAGTCTCTGACAGGTTCTCGTTCCCTTGCAGCAGGAGGACGTCACGGCCAAAGTGATGCACCCGCATCATCCGCCACTTGCGCCAGGTGCCTGAGACACTGCAGGGGCTGCGCCTCTGAGGCCTTCAGCAACTCCCGCTCCCTGCTGCAGGTACTGCTCTGTCTCCCTGTAAATGGCGAGCTAGTGGAAGGGGAAATGGAGCCCCCTGGCACTCACTAAAAGGGAAAGTGGTGGATTCTCCATTTCTTGATGTCATTGAATGAAGACTAGATGCCTTTCTGGAATGTGTGTGCCCAAAAAGTAACTATTGTACTATACAGGAGGCCTATGATATGCAGGGGCTTAGATGAGATGCTCTAAAGGTCTCTTGTGGCCATAAAGTCTACAAATTTTGGAAACACTGAGTGTAGTATTGGGAGCAGCCTGTGATGTTTTACTGTCTAGCCGGCTTGCTTCCTAGAATGAAGACGCATTGAGTGGGGTGATCCACAGAGAGTACCTGTGTCAAGGCTGTATCCCCACTTTGAAGTTTAGGGTACAAATGTAGGGGCCTGCATGAAAACTTCTAAGCTTAACCACCATCCCAAGGCTAATTTCCTCCCCTGGGTAGCCTTGAGAAACCTTTCACCAATTCCCTGGTGAATACAGATCCAAACCCCTTGGATCTTAAAACAAGGAGAAATAAACCGTCCCCCCTCCTTCCTCCCACCAACTTCTGGTGAATACAGATCCAACCCCCTTGGATCTAAAAGAAGGAGAAATTAACCATTCCCACCTTCCTCCCACCAACTCCTGGTGAATCAAGATCCAAACTCCTTGGATCTTAAAACAAGGAAAAATCAATCAGGTTCTTAAAAATAAGGCTTTTAATTAAAGAAAACGGTAAAAATCATCTCTGTAAAATCAGTATGGAAATTAACCTTACAGGGTAATCAAACTTAAAGAGCTCAGAGGACTC
>NW_027057472.1:0-3745 GCF_011386835.1 Chrysemys picta bellii
GTGCTGAGGAGAATAATGCACTCCCCAGAGACTGTCCTGGTCCAACTGTGAAAAGACCTTTTAGTCTTACCTCACCAGAGCCAGACCATAGGAAAGGACCAGTTCATGCGGTCTCATGTTGCCGGAGGTATCCAGGATTTACAGCCAATCAGATCTGCAGTGCAATCCAGAGCTAAAGGCATTCTGTGTCCAGGCCTATGTAAGCGGGGGAATGGTCCCGCTATCGTGGGGACCTTTCCTGGCTCATACACTACCCCCGTGGAATTGGCTGGCGAAAGGATCTGAGTCCTCGCTCCCACTCCCTTCACCCAGAGGCCCGCCTGACTCCAGGACACCCCTTCTACTCTCGTGTGGCAGAGTCCTCGTAACCCAGACAAGGCTGGGCCCAGGATTCCTGGGGCTCGACCCCCAATCTGGTTGTTGTACTTAGGACAGGGCTCGGGTGTCTCCACTCCGGGGTACTCTCTCTGCTCCGGACGCTTCCCTGACCCATTGATCATCGCATATAGTTCAAAGCAAACACAAGTTATTAAACAGCAAGTCATTAAAAACAAGGAGAAACTGGGGAAGGTGAAAGGAAAAGCCGTCACCCCGCGCTGTGGCACGGGGGACCCCAAGCAGCTGTGGCTGGAATGTCAGGGCAGTTCACAGTCTGTCCCTCACACGTCCCAGGCCCCTGGCCAGGCCCTGGCTGTGCTGCAGGGACGCCGCAGGTCGGACACTCGCTCTGGCGGTGGACACACGCCCTCGGGATCTACGTGGCAGGGCCCCTCACCCCCCACGGGGGTTACAATACCCCTCCCAGTGCGGCCTGCAGGGCCTCTTGACTGGTGGGGCCCGCTGCCCAGTGACCCCCACACTCTGCCCAGCTGCTCCCCGCACCTGGCTCCAGAGGGCTCCAGCCCCAGCCCCACTCTTCCCCCACACGGCTGCTGCTGCCCTGCCCCCCGCGCGGCCCCCTGGGCTGCTCCTCTCCCGTCAGCTCAGCCCTCCTCAGGCAGCTCCAGCTCCCCCTGCCTCCTGACAGCCCCAACACCCACAGTCACACTCACCTCCACTGCACCCACAAACTTCCACCCACCCCCACACTCACCTCCACTGCCCCCACAAACTTCCACCCACCCCCACCCACACACTCAACTCCACTGCCCCCACAAACTTCCACCCACCCACACACTCAGCTCCACTGCCCCCACAAACTTCCACCCACCCCCACCCCACCCACACACTCACCTCCACTGCCCCCACAAACTTCCACCCACCCCCACCCCACCCACACACTCACCACCACTGCCCCCACAAACTTCCACCCACACACACCCACACACTCACCTCCACTGCCCCCACAAACTTCCACCCACACACACCCTCACACACACACTCACCTGCACTTCCCCCACAAACTACCACCCACCCCCACCCACACACTCACCTCCACTGCGCCCACAAACTTCCACACACCCCCACACTCACCTCCACTGCCCCCACAAACTTCCACTCACCCCACCCACACACTCACCTCCACTGCGCCCACAAACTTCCACCCACCCCACCCACACACTCACCTCCACTGCCCCCACAAACTTCCATGCACCCCCACCCACACACTCACCTCCACTGCCCCCACAAACTTCCATGCACCGCCACCCACACACTCACCTCCACTGCCCCCACAAACTTCCATGCACCGCCACCCACACACTCACCTCCACTGCCCCCACAAACTTCCACCCACTCCACCCACACACTCACCTCCACTGCGCCCACAAACTTCCACCCACCCACAGACTCACCTCCACTGCCCCCACAAACTTCCACCCACGGCCACCCCACCCACACACTCACCTCCACTGCCCCCACAAACTTCCACCCACACACTCCCCCAACACACACACTCACTTCCACTGCCCCCGCAAACTTCCACCCACACACACCCCCAACTCACACTCACCTCCACTGCCCCCACAAACTTCCACCCACCCCACCCACACACTCACTTCCACTGCCCGCACAAACTTCCACCCACCCCCACACTCACCTCCACTGCCCCCACAAACTTCCACCCACACACACCCCCACACACACACTCACCTGCACTGCCCCCACAAACTTCTACCCACCCCCACCCACACACTCACCTCCACTGCCCCCACAAACTTCTACCCACCCCCACCCACACACTCACCTCCACTGCCCCCACAAACATCCACCCACCCCCACCCACACACTCATCTCCACTGCCCCCACAAACTTCCACCCACACACACCCCCACCCACACACTCACCTGCACTGCCCCCACAAACTTCCACCCACGGCCACCCCACCCACACACTCACCTCCACTGCCCCCACAAACTTCCACCCACACACTCCCCCAACACACACACTCACTTCCACTGCCCCCACAAACTTCCACCCACACACACCCCAACTCAAACTCACGTCCACTGCCCCCACAAACTTCCACCCCCACCCACACACTCACCTCCACTGCACCCCATAAACTTCCACCCACACACTCACACTCCTCCCCCACTCCCCAACACACCCATACATACTCTCCCCCAACACACACACTCCACTCCCCCCACAACCTCCCTCCCCCATGCACACACACACTGCTGTGGACTGTAGTGTCACTGTTCAGCAATGTCAGTTGGTCGTGTTACTGACGGTTACTTTAAAAGGTGAGTTAAAAATGTCACTTTTACCGTACTCTGGGCATCTGCAGGAAGTTTTGTTTAAATTGTAAGATTCTTTTAGTAAAATCAGTTTCTCCCCTTGCAAGCCATTTCTGAACATTTGTGTGCATTTATAGTAAAGCCACTTAACTGTGATCAGTGTATCAAACATTTGTGATTAACACAAAAACCAGAAAGACGGAATTAATTTTTAAGAAATGGAAAGGACAAAAGTCAGAAAATACTAAATTGGAAAATCCCCAATAATAAAAGAGATTTCATAGGGCCCTACATAGGCGTGTACCATCTCCCAAAACAACTCCCGGGGGTGGGGATGGGCTCAGGGTTCCAGGCTTGATCGATGGATGGGGAGCTCTGGGTTTGGGGCTCTGGTCTCCCACAACTGGGTAGAGACTCCAGGATCTGGGCTATAGCACCCAGGGCGGAGGTGGGGAGGGAGGACTTTGGGCTTGTGGTCCAAGCTCAAGCCACCAAGAGAGATGAAGGGAAGAGACCTGGTGTTCGGCTGCCATGGGGTGGGATCAGGGCTCCAAGCTTCAGCCACTGGAGACTTGGAGGGGAGTGGGAGGGTCTGGGCTCTGCGACTCATCCACAGGAGGGCAGGGAGGGATGTTGGGGCTCTGGACTTCAGCCACAAGAGGGGTGAGGGGGTCAGTGCTCCGGGCTTCAGCCACTGGGGTGATAGCCCCTCCCCCAATGCACTGGCCCCCAGACCCTCTCATCAGCTCCACCAGAGCGAAACCTGGTCCAGCACGTCCCGTTGCAGCTCGCAGACCCCCCAGTACAGCCCCACCATCACCTGGTCCTGCTCAGGGCTGCTGTCAGGCTCCTTGAATTCAAGTTTGTAAACTACTTTGTGACCCCCCAGGTACAATGTGATATATTCTGTACATGCAAAGTATCAGTCCTTTGTGCAGCCCCCCCCAGAAATCAAAATTCCTGTTGCTAATGGTACCAGCCTCTGTCTGTATGTCTCTCTGTGTGTGTGTGTGTGTGTATGCATAAGTTTATTGTGATGTCATGTGTGACAAGAGCAAAGACCG
>NW_027057473.1:0-3742 GCF_011386835.1 Chrysemys picta bellii
CAGTATATTTGGGATGTTGTATGATATTCCAAAACTCCTCACTATACCTGAAGAAGACCTACACCAGCAATGCAGGGCACTAGAGGCAGTGTTGACACATGATGACATGTGTGATATTGATGCGAGTGATTTAGGTGATGAACTGAATGCCCTTTCAAAATACATTTCAGCAGGATCAACTCCAAAGGCTGTTCTGGAATATATGTGCACAAATAAGATGACCACCCTCTTTCCAAATGCTTTTGTTGCTCTGCGCATACTTCTAACGCTTCCTGTAACAGTTGCCAGTGGAGAACGCAGCTTCTCCAAGCTGAAGTTAATAAAAACACATCTACGCTCCACAATGACACAGGAGAGGCTGGTTGGCCTTGCAATCATCTCAATAGAGCATGAGCTGGGCCAGACTGTGGAGCTTCAGCAGGAAGCAGTTCAAATCTTTGCAACCAAGAAGGCACGGAAAGCACCACTTTGATTATTCAAACAGATAAAAATGCCAGTGTTTACTATGCAGACAATAAAAGTTACTTTTGCTGTTCAGGCATTTGAAAGTTAAGTGTTACTTAAAATTTTTGAACAAAGCATTTTAAGTTGTTAGTTCTCCTTTATTGGGGTAGGTAGCAGAGCAGTACCATGAGAGGAGTAGAACAGGAAGAAGGCAGAATTGAGACCTTTCAAAGTTTTGGCCCAAGTGAGAGGGTATGGGGGCATCATTTGAGCTCCACGCCTCAGGTCCATTTTGGTCAATTTCATGGTAATAGGATTTTTAAAAATCGTAAATTTCATGATTTCAGTTTATTTAAATCTGAAATTTCATGGTGTTGTAATTGTAGAGGTCCTGACCCAAAAATGAGTTGTGGAGGATCGCAAGGTCGTTGTAGGGGGTGTTGCGGTAGTGCTATCCTTACTTCTGCACTGCTGCTGGTGGCAGCATTGCCTTCAGAGCTGGGCAGCTGGAGAGCGGCAGCTGTTGGCTGGGAGCCCAGCTCTGAAGGCAGAGCTACCGTCTGTAACAGCACAGAAGGCAGGATGGCATGGAATGGTATTGCCATCCTTACTTCTCTGTTGCCGCCTGCAGAGCTGGGCCCTCAGTCAGCAGCTGCCACTCTCCAGCTGCCCAGCTCTGAAGGCAGCAGCACAGAAGTAAGTGTGGCATGTTATGGCATAGTATGGCATTGCCACTCTTACTTCTGCACTGCTCCTGGCGGAGCACTGCCTTCAGAGCTGGGCGCCTGGCCAACAGATGCTGCTCTCCAGCTGCCCAACTCTGAAGGCAGCGCAGAAGTAAGGCTGGCTATACCACGACTGCCTTAAAATAACCTTGTGACCCCCCTGCAACTTCCTGTTTGGTCCGGACCCCAATTTGAGAAATGCTGGTCTCCCTTGTGAAATCTGTATAGTATAGGGTAAAACATGCAAAAGACCAGATTTCACGGCCCGTGATGCATTTTTCATGGCCGTGAATTGGTAGGGCCCTACTCATGAACTACTGGGAGTTGTGGCATCAAGTACACTTTTTTTTTTGTGAAGTGGTTTAATGAAAGAATATCACTTGTTGTTTTGATAGTTGCCCCCCCCGCCTCGTGCTCTGTACACACCCCTCCCCCTGGAAAAGTAGGGGAGTATGAGATAGAAATAATTGCCATAATCCTTTTTCTACTTTGAAGATGTGTATACAGTACTATCTGAAAGAGGTTTAAAATAATATGACCTAACACTAATGAGGAAATTAATTCAGGCTGATAACAGGAATAATTTCTGAATAGTGAAAACAATTACATATTGAAAAAAGACTTTCCAAGCAAGAATACCAGAGCCCACTATTGGACTTCTTATCCCTTTCAATGGAGGATTAAATTTTACTGGAAACGAAGCATGGAAACAGCTAAATAATTAAATGTGGAAGGGGATCAGATTAAATGGCCATAGTGGTTTACTTTTTTAATCCTGAAATCTGATTCTAGAGATGCTACAAAACTGTTTGCCGACAACTAAATCGATCCCTGAGACTGTGTTGCAGTTCTTCTAAAATAAAAGTTTCTTGGTCATGTGATGGACAGCAGTGAGGTAGTATTGTAAGGATCTTTTCCCTCCCAATCATACTTGGTAACATAATGCAGGCTGGCCTCCTTCCTATTTAAATTACAGTTCTACTCTCAAGTGAATAAGAAGCATCCCTCCCCTCCTCCTTGCATGTTGTATAACTTTTCCCCACTTACTTCCTTGAGAAAAGTTAAGTAAAATAGTCATCCTTAACATTTTAAAAGGATCTCTGGAGCATATTCTCTTAATGCAGTCTTGCACTGTGTGAGATACCTTCTCCATTAATGTAATTACTTGTATGAGAATGAAGGAAAGGGAAGATGCCATGTGCTTTAGAGCACAATTCCCAAGTACCATGCATTCACCCACAAAAGCTTATGCTCCAATACATCTGTTAGTCTTAAAGGTGCCACAGGATTCTCTGTTGCTTTTTACAGATCCAGACTAACACGGCTACCCCTCTGATACAAGTACCTTTGAATGTTTATAGTAGTAGATCAGTTCGATTCAGGGAGGTTAGTAGTTCCTGGTACTTCAAAATGGGAAACGGAGCCAACATTATGGAGAAAAATAAAAGTGTATGAAAAGTAAGGTTGTTGAGTCCATTAGATCACAAGGGTTTAAAGGCTGCATTCAAGGGTAAGGAAATGGCTGCCCTGGGATTTTTGGGAGACCTGCAAAACATTTTTTCCCTACCATGATCGTATCACTATACAAATGGCTGGCTTGAGGATTTGGTTCAGGGTTAGTGAGATATTTTCCTTATGCTTCTAAGTAACTGATATTATATAAAAAAATGTTCATATGGGATCTCTGGCTTTCCCCATGTCCTCTTGCTGTAGAAGTAGGAGAAGCTGTATGTGCAGAAGGAATCTGTCTCAGAGCCAGGAGTAGAATGCAGTAGTTAGGGTGACCAGATGTCCTGATTTTATAGGGACAGTCCTGATATTTGAAGCTTTTTCTTATATAGAAGCCTATTACCCCTCACCCCTGTCCCGATTTTTCACACTTGCTGTCTGGTCATCCTAGCAGTAGTGCTTACACCACTAGATCATGCTACCTTTCATGCTATTGAGCTGCTGCCCCTCCTTGCAGCTAAAAGTTGCCCATCCCACTGGGAAGGGTCTTGTGGTGGCCATTGTGAAGCACTGCTCTCCACAGCTGCAGGCAAATATAAAGTCATTCCAGAAATCAAGGGAACAGTGACTACAGTTTCCTCAACTTCAAAGACCTACCCAGGACTAGGACAGGTGAAGTGGGAGTCATGAGTAGAGTTGCCAACTTTAACCGAACACCCTTGCCCTGACCCCTGCCCTGACCCTCCTATGAGGCCCCATCCATGACCCGCCCCTTCTCTGAATTACCGCCTCCTGCTCACTCTATTCCCCCCTCCCTCTGTTGTTCGCTCTCCCCACCCTCATTCACTCACTCATTTTCACTGGGCTGGCTCAGGGGGCTGGGGTGTGGGAGGGTGGGAAGGCTCTGGCTGGGGGTGTGGGCTCCTGGGTGGGGCCAGAAATGAGTTTAGAGGGGGCTCCAGGCTGAGGCAGTGGGTTGGGATGCGAGAGGGGGTGAGGGCTCCAGCTGGGGGGCAGGCTCTGGGGTGGGGCCAGGAGTGAGGTGTTTTCTGTGCAGGAGGGGGTGCTGAGGGGTTTGGAGTGCAGGAGGGGGCTCTGGGCTGGGGCAGGAGGTTAGTGTGCAG
>NW_027057474.1:0-3742 GCF_011386835.1 Chrysemys picta bellii
CTTTCTCCTGACCAAGGTTTTTCTAGGCTGCATAGTTTCCTGTCTACACTGTGAGTTCCCCAGCAAGCCAGACGGCCTAAACTGGCCTATGTCTTCACTTTGCTTTCTCCTCAGAGGCTATGAACAGTTGAAATTGCCCACAGTTCTAAGTTACCACACAGCCCTTTCTAAGCAAGCACATTTATTCTTAAAATGAAAGCACTAAAAACACAGATTAAAATAATACAAGAACTTGCATGCATGCTAAAAAGCTCACCAGAGATCACCTCACTCCAACTCCACCCCAATGGCAGGTATCAGTCCTTCCAAACCTTCCTCCCATCCTGGGGATAAAAGGTCCTGTCCATTTGCTGGATCAGAAAGAAGGCCCTGGGTCAGTTTAAACTCAGGCTATTTATCCAAAAGTCCTTTCTTTATCTGTGGGCATTTGGAATACAATTTGAACTAATATATGCAAGCATCACCCAGGGAGGTGGTACTTCTCTGGAGATGTTACAATCTGAGTGAATTTACCTAATCACCTGTCTTCCCCACCACCACCACCATTTTTCTTAATTCCTGAAGGAACTGTAGTTACCTCTTTCATGGAATTATTTACAATCCCTGGCCCACAACGATACACATACTTAATACAGTAAGATCTCTCAAAGATAGTGCAGGGAATTGCCTTATTTGGTCAAGTCAAATGCTTTACAGGAGTCTATGCATATTACATCAACACTCTTCCTTTATTAACTTGACTGCAGATCAAAAAAAGATCACAGGTTACTTTGACAGCATCTAGTTTCCATAAACCTAAGTTGATTGGCATTAATTATATTACCCCCTTTAATTCTTTTAATAGAGTCCCATATCAACCACTCCATTATCTTACCGGGGATCAGTGTCAGACTGACAGGCCTATAATTACCTGGTCATCATATTTACCCTTTTAAATACTGGCACAACATGAGTTTTTTTCCAGTCTTCTGGAACTTTCTTGGTGTTCCAAGACTTATTGGAAATCAACATTAATGGTTCAGCAAGCTCCTCGGCCAGCTCCTTTAAAAATCTTGGAATCAAGTTATCCAGACCTGCTGGTTTGAAAATATCTAACTTGAGTAGCCACTGTTTAACATCCTTTTGAGATACTAGTGGAGTGCAAAGAGCATTTCCTATGACATGACTATATCCTCAATTTTTTTTTATTTAAGTATGAGGGGAGGGATAGCTTAGTGGTTTGAGCTATTGGCCTGCTAAACCCAGAGTTGTGAGATCAATCCTCGAGGGAGCTACCTGGGGTAAAATCAGTACTTAGTCCTGCTAGTGAAGGCAGGGGGCTAGCCTCAATGACCTTTCCACATATCTTCCAGTTCTAGGAGATAGGATATCTTCATTAATTTATTTATAACAGAAATATTTTTGAACACATCTGCCTTTTCTGCATTATTATTGATAATTCAACCATTTCCATCTAGTAATGGACCAATGCCATAATTAAAATTATTTTTGTTGCTAATATACTGAAACCCTCCTTATTATCCTTAACTCTGCTGGCCGTGCATTTCTGCTTGGGTCCCTTTGCTTTCCTTATCAATTTTCCAAAATGTCTAGCTTCTGAGATATAGTCATTCCTTTCAACTTCTCCTTTCTTCCTTTTGTTATACATATTTTTACAGGTGCCTTCACTCCCCCTCTAAACTAGATTTTTTAAAATCTATACAGCCTTCTTCCTTGATTGTGGGATTGTGGCTTTTGGGGCATCTAGAAAAGTATTCTTATACAGTTCCCAATTATCATTCACATTTCGATGAGTTGGCTCATAATTGTTTTCAGCTTTGTGAAATTGGCCCCTTTAAAGTATCAAATATATACATCACTGGTCTGGACTTTATTCTGTTTGCACATTATAAATGTGACCAAGTCATGATCTCTTGTACCTAATTTTCCATTAGTTTTGAGTTCTGTGATCAGTCCCTTTTTTATTTGTCATGATGAGGGCTAATAAAAAATTCCCCCATGCTGGATGACACATTTTGAGATAGAAAATGGTCATCTGAAAACTGACTATGTAAAAATGGGTTCTCCTTACTTAATAGACTTGCTCCCTGTGTATATCCAGCCAGAGCAGCAGATGTTACTGACCAAAGTAAGTTTTTACTCTGTGGCCCTTCATAGCCCAGCAGAGACAACATCAGTGTAAGAAATCACGCATTAGCAGAACTGTGAACTAAGTTTTGATAACACATTGCTGGTACTTGAGCAAAGATCTCAGCTTGGCGTTCAGATGCCACGGGAGCTTATGGGGCTGGCAGTCTGACTGAGATGTTCAAACTGGATTGATGCAAAGAATTAATTTAGCTTCTCTGTACTGATCTTGTCTTCCTGGAGTGCCCCTTTAGCACCTCAATCATCCAGTGGCCCCATTGATTGTTTGGCAGGCTTCCTGTTTCTGATGTATTTAGAAATGTTTTTGCTGTTAATTTCTGGGTCTTTTGCTAGTTGTTCTTTACATTATTTTTTGGTCTGCCTAATTACGAACATAAGAATGGCCATACTGGCTCAGACCAATGGTCCATCTAGCCCAGTATCCTGTCTTTGAACAGTGGCCAATGGCAGATGTTTCAGAGAGAATGAACAGAAATGCAATCAGCAGTTGATGTCCCTTGTTGTTCACACCCAGCTTCTGGCCATCAGAGGCTAGGGACTCTCAGAGTATGGGGTTGCATCCCTGACCATCTTATCTAATAGCCATTGATGAACCTATCCTCCATGAACTTATTTAGTTCTTTTTTGAACCTGGTTATACTTTTGGCCTTTACGACATCTCTTGGTAATAACTTCCACTGGACATAGGGGGTATTCTCCCTAATGGAGCTACTTGATGGATTGGGACCTAAGTGAATAAAGTTATACTGGAAATTTTACAACAAAATCAGTATAAGTATTCAAAAGTGAAAAATGCATTGCAAGATGTTACATACCCAGAAACACACACACGGTTGTAGAAACAATGTGTAATGATCTATGAAATTTGAAAATCAGTATGTGAGCATTAATGCAATATCCTAAAGCACTCACATAAGGGGAAGAGTTAAAGTTGTTTATGCAACTGGCTGAGGCTTGGAGGCATCAGGATTTTAGAATCATAGAATCATAGAATATTAAGGTTGGAAGGGACCTCAGGAGGTATCTAGTCCAATCTCCTGCTCAAAGCAGGACCAACACCAACTAAATCATCCCAGGGAGAGCTCTGTGATAGTCTCATATTTATTTGTTTATTTATATATCAAGTAAACAAGGCAGGGAGGGATAGCTCAGTGGTTTGAGCATTGGCTTGCTAAACCCAGGCTTGTGAGCTCAATCCTTGAGGGGGCCACTTAAGGATCAGGGGCAAAATCAGTACTTGGTCATGCTAGTGAAGGCAGGGGGCTGGACTCAATGACCCTTCAGGGTCCCTTCTAGCTCTATAATAATATATTATTATAATCCTGGACTGGGATTATTTATATTTTAATTTTGGAATAGTTTTCTAAGGGACAAGATGGATGAATAGTGAGACTTTTATTATAAATCTAAAGAAAAAAAGAAAATGTCTTGACTTGAGTGCTTAACTGTACACCTTTAAGGTCTCTTATGAGCTTTTAAAAATGTTTTGGCATAGTAATACGTATCACATGGAACCTGGTAGGTTTAGCAAATAATTTTTCTATGTTGTACAGACTTTTGCTTCTTCAAAAATGGCTTCAAAGGAATATGGCTG
>NW_027057475.1:0-3729 GCF_011386835.1 Chrysemys picta bellii
CACCTGCGTGGCACTCCTCTTGGGACCCGAGGGCTCCATACTCTTCTTGGGTGTTGGTGACAAAGATTTTCTTGGAGATTTACTCATCTCCTTGTGCTCAGAGGTGAGTAACGGGGCTACCTTTGCTGAGGTCTTCAGTACCATAGATGTACTTGCTGCCACAGTACCACCTATTTCTCTAGCGGCATCCAGTGACCAAGATATCAATATGGATGAGGCCCTAGCAGTACTGGGAGATCTATGTACAGGCGGGGTCTATCCTTGAAGGAAGTGAGTATCTTGCACTTACTAGGGATATTGGTGTCACCCAAACAGCACAGGCAGTGGGAATGCCCATCGCTGACCAGAGTAGCCACATGATAAGAGAGTCACCTTTAGCATCCCAGCGAGTGAAAGAAAGAAAGAACAAAAGAAACGGGAACGGCTGATCCAATAACTACCAACACTCTATACTAACTTCTGAATAGTAGCAGAGAACAGGCACAGCTGTAGGTCCCACCTCAGGCTGAAGGCTATTGAGAAGGAATTGAGGGCAATTCGCCCATGCAGCCCCATATAGCCTTAGTACGGATGTGGGGCACATGTGCAGGCTGAACAAGCACTGCTACCAGAAATCTCTGATCAAAGGTGCAGGTGCACCTGAAGTGGAGCACCCACAGGGACACTCTTGAAGAAGTGCTGGTTTTTAATCCATTTAATGCGTGACATAATTAATTTTATATTATTCTAGGTTTTTAATCAAAATGTCTTACGGTATCAAGTCAAATGCCTTACAGACGTCTAAGAACATTACATCACCACTATTACCTTTATCAGCCAAACTTGTAATCTCATAAAAAAAATCAAGTTACTTTGACAGGATCTACCTTCCAAAAGCCCATGTTAATTACATTAGCCTCCTCTAGTTCTTTATTAATTGACTCCAGTAGCAGCCGTGCCACTATCTTGTCTGTGATCGGTGTCAAGCCGACAGGCTTATAATTTACCTGGGTCATCCCAGTTACTCTTTTTAAAAATTGCACATTAGCTTTGTTCCAGTCTTCTGGAATTTCCCCAGTGCTCCAAGACTTATTGAAAATCAACATTAACAGTCCAGTGAGCTCCACAACCAGCTCTTTTAAATCTCTTGCATACAAGTTATCTGGACATGCTGATTTTAAAATGTCTAACTTTAGTAGCTTCTGTTTAACATCCGATAGTGAGACTAATGGAATGGAAAGAGTGTATATGATGAGACTGCATCATCTGTTCTTCCCCAAATATTGAACAGAAATATTTATTGAACACTTCTGCTTTTTCCACATTATTATTGATAATTCTACAATTCCCATCTAGTGGCCCATCTACAGACCAATACCACTTCCCCCCCAAATATATTTAAAAAACTCCTTCTTATTGTCCTTAACTCTGCTGGCCATAGAGTTCACCTTGTGTCCTTTGGCTTCCCTTATCAATTTTATACAATGCCTAACTTCTGATGGGATGGTGTTCCAAGGAGGAGGAGTGCTAGGCAGAGACGGGCTCCACCTAACGAAGAGAGGGAACAGCATCTTCGCAAGCAGGCTGACTAACCTAGTGAGGAGGGCTTTAAACTAGGTTCACCGGGGGAAGGAGACCAAAGCCCTGAGGTACGTGGGGAAATGGGATCCTGGGAGGAAGCATGAGCAGGAGAGCGCAAGAGGGGAGGACTCCTGTCTCATACTGAGAAAGAGGGACGATCGATGAATTATCTTAAGTGCCTATACACAAATGCAAGAAGCCTGGGAAACAAGCAGGGAGAACTGGAAGTCCTGGCACAGTCATGGAATTATGATGCAATTGGAATAACAGAGACTTGGTGGGATAACTCACATGACTGGAGTACTGTCATGGATGGATATAAACTGTTCAGGAAGGACAGGCAGGGCAGAAAAGGTGGGGGAGTTGCATTGTATGTAAGAGAGGAGTATGACTGCTCAGAGCTCCGGTATGAAACTGCAGAAAAACCTGAGAGTCTCTGGATAAAGTTGAGAAGTGTGAGCAACAAGGGTGATGTCGTGGTCGGAGTCTGCTATACACCACCAGACCAGGGGGATGAGATGGACGAGGTGTTCTTCCAGCAACTAACAGAAGTTACTAAATCGCAGGCCCTGGTTCTCATGGGAGACTTTAATCACCCTGATATCTGCTGGGAGAGCAATACAGCGGTGCACAGAAAATCCAGGACGTTTTTGGAAAGTGTAGGGGACAATTTCCTGGGGCAAGTGCTGGAGGAAACAACTAGGGGCAGAGCTTTTCTTGACCTGCTGCTCACAAACCGGGAAGAATTAGTAGGGGAAGCAAAAGTGGATGGGAACCTGGGAGGCAGTGACCATGAGATGGTCGAGTTCAGGATCCTGACACAAGGAAGAAAGGAGAGCAGCAGAATACGGACCCCGGACTTCAGAAAAGCAGACTTTGACTCCCTCAGAGAACAGATGGGCAGGATCCCCTGGGAGAATAACATGAAGGGCAAAGGGGTCCAGGAGAGCTGGCTGTATTTTAAAGAATCCTTATTGCGGTTGCAGGAACAAACCATCCCGATGTGTAGAAAGAATAGTAAATATGGCAGGTGACCAGCTTGGCTAAACAGTGAAATCCTTGCTGACCTTAAACGCAAAAAAGAAGCTTACAAGAAGTGGAAGATTGGACAAATGACCAGGGAGGAGTATAAAAATATCGCTCAGGCATGCAGGAGTGAAATCAGGAAGGCCAAATCACACTTGGAGTTGCAGCTAGCAAGAGATGTTAAGAGTAACAAGAAGGGTTTCTTCAGGTATGTTAGCAACAAGAAGAAAGTCAAGGAAAGTGTGGGCCCCTTACTGAATGAGAGAGGCAACCTAGTGACAGAGGATGTGGAAAAAGCTAATGTACTCAATGATTCTTTTGCCTCTGTCTTCACGAACAAGGTCAGCTCCCAGACTGGTCAGCTCCCACTGGGCAGCACAGTATGGGGAGAAGGTGACCAGCCCTCTGTGGAGAAAGAAGTGGTTTGGGACTATTTAGAAAAACTGGATGAGCACAAGTCCATGGGGCCGGATGTGCTGCATCCGAGGGTGCTAGAGGAGTTGGCGGATGTGATTGCAGAGCCATTGGCCATTATCTTTGAAAACTCATGGTGATCGGGGGAGGTCCCGGATGACTGGAAAAAGGCTAATGTAGTGCCCATCTTTAAAAAAGGGAAGGAGGAGGATCCGGGGAGCTACAGGCCAGTCAGCCTCACCTCAGTCCCTGGAAAAATCATGGAGCAGGTCCTCAAGGAATCAATTCTGAAGCACTTAGAGGAGAGGAAAGTGATCAGGAACAGTCAGCATGGATTCACCAAGGGCAAGTCGTGCCTCACTAACCTAATTGCCTTCTATGATGAGATAACTGGCTCTGTGGATGAGGGGAAAGCAGTGGATGTGTTATTCCTTGACTTTAGCAAAGCTTTTGATACGGTCTCCCACAGTATTCTTGCCGCCAAGTTAAAGAAGTATGGGCTGGATGAATGGACTGTAAGATGGATAGAAAGCTGGCTAGATCGTCGGGCTCAACGGGTAGTGATCAATGGCTCCATGTCTAGCTGGCAGCCGGTTTCAAGCGGAGTGCCCCAAGGGTCGGTCCTGGGGCCGGTTTTGTTTAATATCTTTATTAATGATATGGAGGATGGTGTGGACTGCACTCTCAGCAAGTTTGCAGATGACACTAAACTGGGAGGCATGGTAGATA
>NW_027057476.1:0-3723 GCF_011386835.1 Chrysemys picta bellii
TGGTCTCCATCCTGTACAGCACCTTGTAACCCCCATGTTAAGTCTTGACATCTACTACCTGCAAAACAAAGGAGTGCAAGCAGTTACGGTGAAAATGTGTTGCACGTTAATGGGTCTGTGTAGACTCTGCTGCTGTGAACTAAAAGTTCCTAATGCACTTTAATGTAGTGCTGTTTCTGTCAGTCTCTTCTGTTGAAGCTGTCCCACTTTGGATAATTACTTGAATAATAATGGGCTAACTTCTTTTGTGAACCAAGCCCTTCTTGGGTCTGGGCCTACTAAGCCAGGCTAGATCTGTGGTCCATCTAATACTCCATCAGATGCTTCAGAAGAAGGTCCAAGGAAACCTAAAATGGGCCATTATGGAATAACCCATCCCTAGAACTTAAAGCATGGTGGTTTTAAGACCTAGCCCCTGCTTACCATGAAGCAGAGATCTTAATCTGGAGCTAACTCAGTAATAAGTTTGAATGGTAATAAGAAAATTATTTACACTAGGAACTGAAATCTACCTGGGAGAGAAGCCAAGGAAGAGTGAGATGTTGGTCAAAACATTAGCCTGTGGTTACAGAAGCTCAGATTTCAAGTTTCTGCTCGGACATGGACTTCTTATGCGACATTAAGCAAGTCAGTGAGCCTCTCTGTGGCTCGGATTCATAGATTCCAAGGTCATAAGGTGTCATTGTCATCATCTAGTCCAACATCCTGTATCACACAGCCCACAGAATTTTCCCCAAAATAATTCATAGAGCCAATCTTTTAGAAAAACATCCAATCTTGATTTAAAAATTGTCAGTGATGGAAAATCCACCACAACCATTGCTAAATTGTTCTAGTGGTTAATTACTCTCACTGTTAAAAATCATGCATTATTTCCTATCTGAATTTGTCTATCTTCAACTTCCAGCCATTGGATCGTGTGATACTTTTCTCTGCTACATTGAGGAGCCTATTGTCAAGCGGTCGGGAGTGATTCACAACCATGAGAGGTTCATCAACCTCAGGGCAAATTGTCTAAAAGCAGGGCATACACCCCAAATGGGTGGTTTGTTCTATAATTACATTTCACCAACCTAGTAAGAAATGTGAATGCCTGTGAATCAAAGTAACAGTCTTACTATGGAGTCACACACAGACAGTCCCGTTGGGCCCTCCAGTCTATCTTGCCACCCCGGTACACTGGACTTAGTGATAAATGGTTAATTACACCAAAAAAACACAAAATATTCAGGTTGCCCCCAGTCCCAAGAGACCAGTCACTTATCCCAGATCAATTTGTACCTTAGATCTCATGCCAAAGTCAACACTAGTAGCTAATCCAATAATAAACTAACTAAGGATTTATTAACTAGGGCAAAAAATGAGAGAGTTAGTTACAAGTTAAAGCAGGGAACATATAGGCACAGATGAATAACAGGTGGTTCCAAAAGGTGACTGAAGTTTTAGCAGTCTGTTCACTGAATAACTTTTTGGGATAACCCAGGTTGACCCTGGGGATCTCTGATTTTTGTTCCTTAACACCAGCCCTTGTAAGAGTCCAAACACTAAAGAGAGAACCATTTCTTCTTGTGAGCATCTTTACATGCCCTTCCCCCAGAGTTCAAACTGATGGGATAAGAGCTTCTGCATGTAACTTCTTCATGGATGGATGGGGCAGTCAACAGAGCTTTGTCCTACAATGGACCATTTAGTCTTGATTGTCCTTCTTGATGGACTGGAAAACTATTCTTCCTGCCTAGTTTCACAAGTTCAGAGCAGGCATTTTTACAATTATAAAACAAAATGTACATATTACCTTATAGCATGGGATATAGACATCACAAATAAGAGTCACACATGCAGCCACTTAAACACTAAACACATCTTTACAAGTCTAACACCTGTCTTGAAGAATATTAACATACAGGTGAGCTGGTCTCAGAGGTGCGGGAACTAGGGGTGTTGGGGTGCTGCAGCACCCCCGGGTTTTACTGTGAAAAGTTTGCTGGTTCTGTCGAAACAAAGTTAGCATTATTTTGCGATTCTGGAGAATCCCAGAGCTGTGCTGCTCCCATGTGGTGTAAGCGGGAATTGCGCTTTGTTCACAATTTTGAACACACAGGGTTTACAGCTTTCAGCACCCCACTATAAAAAGTGTTCCCGAGCCACTAGCTGGTCTGGATTCCATCTATGAATTTGTCAGTGCTCAGCTAACGCCTATAGACTTGGCAAGATATGGCACCTGGTTTGTCGGCATCACACCCATTATTCAATATTTGTTCCCTACTGAGATGCTATAGACTGTAATCAAGTCACCCCGTAACAATCTCTTTGTTAAGATAAATAGACTGAGTTCCTTGAGTCATTCACTATAAAGCATGTTTTCTAATCCTTTAATCATTCTCACAGCTCTTTTCTCACCCCCTCCAACTTTTCAACATCCTTCTCTAATTGTGGGCACCAGAACTGGACACACTATTCCAGCAGGGGTCTCACCAGTACCAAAGAAAGAGGTAAAATAACCTCTCTACTCTACCCAAGATTCCCCTATTTCTGCATCCTGGAATCGCATTAGCTCTGCTGGCCAAAATATCACATTGGAGCTCATGCTCAGCTGATTATCCATCATGACCCCCAAATCTCCTTTTGTATATGGAAATAATAGCACTGCCCTGCCTCACAATCACTGTCCATTACCCAGAGCAGATTCACTGGGATAATGTATAATTGTTATTAGAAACATGGGCCAATGACTCAGCTGGTATAATGCAGTGCAGTGCCATTGTTTTCACTGTAGAGGCAGTGATTCACATTATCTAAGGATCTAGTCCAGTATCTAGAAATGAATCAATAAATAAAATAAATCAAAGCATATAGAGCTTTCTGGGTCTGTCATATTACCCATTGCGAAATTCTCATTCATTACTGATGCAGAACACTGTTACCTTTCTACACAAGAGATTCTTGTCCCAGAGGAAACCAGAAAGTATTCGGACTCCCCAGAAGTAATTAACTCTTGCTCTTAGAGTCAGATGAATAAAGGATTTTATTTTCCAAGAGGAGAGGGATTTATTTTTCCAAGAGAAGGTAAGTATATAAATTTGATCAACACCCACATAGAACCCCCTCACCCTGCAGGAGCTGACTTTGGAGGGTAAAATGTAGCTGATGGTGTTACATGTTGTATTTGTGAGACACAGAGAGAAAGAGAGAGAAGGAGACAGAGAGAAATAAGGGAGGGAGATATTAACTAGATAAATAGATAGATAATGTGTATGGGGAGAGAGAGAGAGAAAGATTTATCTTTCAGGGCTATATGGTGATAACAAAGTCACTACAACTAGTACTTTACCCCCAGTTCCATTATATGTTATATACATTATTTATATATACATTATATATAGTTCCATTAACTTCAGTTAAAAGAACAGGAGTACTTGTGGCACCTTAGAGACTAACAAATTAACTTCAGTGGCATCACTAAGTAAAGCGCTTTTCAACTTCAGTAAGGGTGTCACAATAAATCTGTCTCTTTGTCTATCTATGTCGGGGAGTATGCATTACAAGTCCGAAGGTCATAGAATCATAGAATATCAGGGTTGGAAGGGACCTCAGGAGGTCATCTAGTCCAACCCCCTGCTCAAAGCAGGACCAATTCCCAACTAAATCATCCCAGCCAGGGCTTGATCCATGATCTCTTTCTGGAAGCTAGGTGAGTTTGCTTTTATTTTACTCCTCTTTAGT
>NW_027057477.1:0-3720 GCF_011386835.1 Chrysemys picta bellii
AATCTATTTAGTTTAACAAACAGACAGTAAAAGGGTGTGTGATGGGGTTTAGCTACCCCGCATTGGTTCAGCAGGGGTTAATCATACTTTGTGGGTGGAGGAGGCCATGCCCCCTCATCTCTGCTGGGCATGCTTCAGCTGGAACCAGGATATGAAAGAGCCGCTCAGCTCAGGCTGAGATGACTGCCGAAGGGAGCAGAGGTGCACGGCAGGCTCCTGCAGAGAGACTGCCAGTGCTCCAGGATTCAGAGGCCAGCCGGACTGTGGCTGCAACCGACCCCCAGCCAACCAATGCCAGAGATGGAGGAGAGACCAAAGAATCCCGGAGACTACCAGCTGCGGAAGAACGGGTGGGAAGTAGCCTAGGTGGACTAAGCACTGATCCAGTTGAGGTACCGGGCTTTGACTCGGCATGTTTGGGAAGGATCCCCGCTGAGGTGGAGGCAGATACCCCTGCGGCAAGACAGGGCCCTGGGCTGGGACCTGTGGAATAGGTAGGAGCCAGTGGAGAAGGGCTGGCCTAGGCAACACTTCCCTGCCGCGAAAGGTGGTTCTATTGACTCTGGCCACTAGGCCGCATTGCCCTGAGCCAAGGGCGGTTCCATTGACTCTGGCCACTAGGCCGCACTGCCCTACCTAGAAGGGCAGCCCTAGTGACTCGCGCTGTTGGGCCGTGGACCCTCACCGAAGGGCTGCTGCACTGATCCCGACCATTAGGCTATGCTGCCCTAGGAGCCAGGACTGCTGCGGTGGCTAGGGAGACTAGGCCAGTGGGGCCGCCCCAGATCTACTTCAATTCCTCCACAACCTGGGACCACCCTGACGGGGTGGATCTGTCCTGTGACAGGGTGACTTAATGACAATCTATAATATCTTACACGAGGGACTCATATTTTATAATGGGCTCTTGAGTCTAGCAGAGAAAGGTGTAACTTGATCCAATGGCTAGAAACTGAAGCGAGACACATTCAGACTGGAAATACAGCGTACATTTTTAATGGTGAGATAATTAACCATTAGAACCATTTACCAAGGGCCAAGGCGGATTCTCCCTCACTGACAGTTTTTAAATTGAGATTGGGATGTTTTTCTCAAAGCTCTGCTCTGGGAATTATTCTGGGCAAGGTCTATGGCCTGTGTTGTACCGGAGGTCAGACTAGACAATGGCAATAATCCGTTCCAGCCTTGGAATCTACGAATCCCCCGAAGCTGCTTCAGTCACTACATATTGCTCCTGTGTGTGCCACCATCTGACTTTCACCCTCTGTTGCAGAGTCTGAGCCAGCTCTTGGAGGTCTCTTGTGAATATAAGATCCCTCTACCTAAAGAGAAGTTTCAAGCCATCTGCAGTGCTCTGCACATCCAGGTGAGGGGTGGTTTTGCTTGGATCCCTTGAGCTTAGGCACAGCAGAGCTGAAGCATATTAACAATAAAAATCTATCGAATGATAGTGCAGAGCCTGGGCACCTCCTCATGCCTTACTAATTTCTGCAGGCTCGGGAGTAAGCAGGTAGCGGTCTCATTTTCTTAGCTAATCTCCAGCTCAGTTTGTAAAGCAATTTCACCATAAGCCGATTATCGGGGGAGTCAGAGTTGTCTAGTAAAAACTGTGGCTGTGTCTTGATTCGATCAGCTCTGCTGCTCAAAACCCTTTAGCTTCTCTTATCGAATGTATTGGTCATTGTGTTTGATTCTTGCTGTGCATTCAGTACCATCTACCTGGGGTTCAGACCTGTATTTGGACAAGTAGGAAGTGGAAGCTTAGAAATTCATTGAACATTTTCTTTTCAATTGCTTCTGATTAGGGTTTTTTTGACCATTTCCCTTCTTCCCACAGATCTGTTCTCAAGCTAAGCCGCTCAGCACGGAAAATCACGCAGAGCTGTTGGATTGTGTCGTTCTGCTAGGTAAGGGGAAGAGACTCTGAGTTGCACCTTTGTCAGGTCTGGTAAGAATAAGAGTTCTGTTGTCAGTGAGGACGTGATTTGTTCCCTTGCAGCCCGTTCTTCTCCTGATGATCTGATCGCATTTCTGCACTCGCAGCTGGAGATTGAGAATGAGGCTGTTCGTGTGGCCTCTTTGAATCTGCTCAGAGCTCTTGTTGGCGCCGACTGTAAGTAACACAGGAGCAACTGTGCCAGCTGCCCTCTTGGCCGACATGCTGAGGGTTGAGTTGGGGACATCCAGAGCAGGGCCGGCTTTAGGAAGTGCTGGGCCCGATTCGTGGGGCTTGTGCTCACCAGGTGGCGCTCCGAGTCTTCGGCGGTGGGTCCTTCACTCGCTCGTGCCGCCGAAGAGCCGGAGGGAGTGAAGGACCCGCCGCCAAAGTGCCGCCAAAGACCCGGAGCGCCGCTGGGTGAGTAAAAATTAAAAAGGCCACTGGGCACGGGGCCCTGTTAGGCGTGGGGTGCGGGGCCCCCTTAGGCACGGGGCCCGATTCAGGAGAATCGGGGGAATCGGCCTAAAGCCGGCCCTGATCCAGAGCTAAAAGCATGAGCTACTATAGATTGAGCTAAAGAACCAAGGCTTTGTAGGCACGGCAGGGCTCTAACAGACTCATCGCCTCTGCAAATGGGGCACAGAGTCTCTATAACACACAGTCACCAGTGGTTTGGATCTCCACTAAGGGACCAAATGCTGCCCTAAGTTACCCCCCTATGGCCACCCAGAAATCAACAGGTTCAACTCAGTGCTGAATGTAGCCCAAGATATTTTTCAACTTCAAATACAGAAGTTAACTTGGGGCTAATGCATGTTAACAATAATCAGATACAAATAAAATAGGACTCCTGAGTCGATATTCGTCAGTATTCTACACTGTAGACGAGATTCTGAGTTCTGTTCTACTGGTGTAAACACAGATTAACTTCAATGACCTCAGTCTATCTAACGCTTTTATAATATATCCATCATGGTAGTATGATGGCACTCGTTATAGAAGTGGAATTACTTTAGATTTACACTGGTGTAACTGAGACTAGAGTCTGGTCCTATGTTTGTCCCACTGATTCTGTAGATGAGAGAAGCTCGGTACAATTCTTAAATAGGGCCCTTTGAAATCCAGGATTAATTCCAATGTGGAAAGTGAGTGAGTGGAACAAAGAAGTACTGTACACCTCTCCTTATCTTTCAGTGCCCGAGACAAGAGTTAAAAAGTTTCTGATTGTGAAGGCAGTGAAATCCACTTTCAGTGATCAGAATGCTACGGTAAGATTGTGTGTGGAGCAGTGAAATATTTCAGTTTTTTTCAATGATACGGGATGAATGGATATCTGGGTGGAGCTTTCATTCAGATCCAGAGGAGAGACTGCAGACTAGAGAAGGCATGTCATTCTCCTGCTAGTGTTAAATGTATCCACGTTTATAATCTAAGGAGATAAACTCAAAAGCATAAGGACTCTCATATCCTATCTCCTATTTCAGGCAGAAGGGATAACAAGAATTTATGTGTGTAATCTCTGCCCTTGCAGGTGAGGAAGGCAGTTCTTCATTTCATCAGGAGGCTGCTCAGTTCAGGAAGTGTGGAGAATTGTACAGCATGGGATATGGTAGCATATGTTTTCCGCGAGTTCAGTGTGTCCACCAGCAAACTGGTAAGGAGAGTTCTTAACACTTAGGACTCGGTCCTACCACACTTGCATGCTGATTGCTCCCCTTGCCTTCCGTGGGAGTTGTGACTCAAGGACAGCTGGACTGAATGATTAGAGCCAGAATCTGATC
>NW_027057478.1:0-3707 GCF_011386835.1 Chrysemys picta bellii
TTTTCTTAACTCAGTTCAGACTGAAGGCCTGTTACTGCTGATGGGAGAAGGAGAGAACCCTTCTTATCTCTCTGATCCCCGGCTCGGTTTACAGGGTTGGTATCTAGGCACTGTTTAAATGGAAGACAATTACTCTATTGTTACTTTTTCAGCATCTCAGCCAGGACACTAGTGGGTGTTTAATAGCTGCTGTGCCTCACCCCAGAGGTGGCTGCATTTCAGTGCTGGGTGATCATCTAGTCTGCGATACACTATGTCCAAAGAACAGACTAAAGCGCTCATGCCGGAAAAAGAGGGACGTCCAGAACTGGGCGAAGTGGAGGGGATTCTGCTCTCCCAGGCCACCTGTAATGAATGGCAGCGGATCCAGAGTTTCCAAGCCAGGCCCGACGATCTGCTCATCTGCACCTATCCCAAAGCAGGTGGGTGTTTGCTCAGGGGAAGGCTATAGAGAAAGTTACGAGCACTGAGACTCAATGTACACCCATTCCTGTGGCCGGGAGCATCGTTAAAGGGTAATATTTAATAGAGGGCTCCTCAATCTATCAGAGAAAGGTATAACATGATCCAATGGCTAGAACAGGGGTCGGCAACCTTTCAGAAGTGGTGTGCCAAGTCTTCATTTATTCACTCTAAGGTTTTGCGTGCCAGTAATACATTTTAACGATTTTAGAAGGTCTCTTTCTAGAAGTCTAGAACTACTGTTGTATGTAAAGTAAATAAGGTTTTTAAAATGTTTAAGAAGCTTCATTTAAAATTGAATTAAGAAGCAGAGCCCCCCGGACCAGTGGCAAGGACCCAGGCAGCGTGAGTGCCACTGAAAATCAGCTCGCGTGCCGCCTTTGGCACACTTGCCATAGGTTGCCTACCCCTGGGCTAGAAGTTGAAGGTAGATAAATACAGACTGGGAAATAAGGCATACCTTTTAACGGCTGGAGCAGTTAACCACTGGAACAACTTATTAAGGATTGTGGTGGATTCTCCATCACTGATGATTTTAAAATCACAATTGGATGTTTTTCTAAAAGATCTGCACTAGAACTTCCCCAAAATAATTTCTATGGTCTGTATTATACAGGAGGTCAGATTAGATGATTACAGTGGTCCATTCTGGCCTTGGAAATATATCAGTCTATGAAAGCTGTAACCAAGGTCTGGTTTACCTAAAACTTCAGTCAGTCAATTTAGCTATATTGCTTAGGGAGTGTGAAAAATTCACACCCAAGAGACGTAGTTAAGCCAACCTTAGTCATGGTGCAGACACTGCTAGGTTGATGGAAAAAATTCTTCCATCAACCTAGCTACCACTTCTCAAGAGGTACTTGAGGGTACTCATTACTACTGCAATGGAAGGGGTTTTCCCATCGCGGTAGTAAATGTCTACACTACAGTAATACAGCAGCACAGCTGCGCCACTGCAGCATTTGTAGTGTAGACACAACCCAAGACTCAAAACTGACTCACCAACAATGCAGATTGAGCTGCAATACAATTAATACACAGCTATGAACACAATTAAGTCTTGTGATAATCAGACAGCCCAACTGTACGTATACACTGGGTACAGTATGGCTTAGACTAGAGAAGCAGTTCTTCAGAGAGTAGCTTAAGGCAGTGTCCTGAGCACAGGTTACAAAAAGGCAACTGGAATCTGAAAGATTGAGTGAGCACCGCTGACATTTACCACACAAAGGTCAGCCAGTTGCTAGAGCTAGCACTGCCTGGCACGGCTCGGCTTCTGCTACACTTAAGAGAAACGCTGTAGAGAGGATTAAAATAGCCTAACATTTTTCTCCCATCAAAACTAATGATCCTTCATTAGACGGTTCAACCAATGGGAAATAAGCCCTGAACAGTAGAGAATAATGTAACGTTTAGTTTAAATGCACAAAAAGACGAATGCCACAGTGCGCGAGTTCTCTCAGCTGACCGTGCAGCAACAGCTAGTTCCCCTCGAAAGTGTGCCAACACCAATCATGCTGGTGCACCAAAAAGGAATTTCATCTAGTTTAGATTCATTTTTCCTATTTGAACTGGTTGCCGGGACAGAGCCAATACTGGCCACACGGCAGGTGTACCAAAGAAGAGGGTTTTACTTTTGAGCTAAAAGAGAATTTCATTTCATGCTAATTGGAAGACTCATTGCAGATTACCACATTTTTGCTTGCTTAAGGTTCTGCAAGCCAGTCAACCCTAAGAAGCTGAAAGTCGCTACGTCACATAATACTATTTAGTCATTTATTCTGATAAATACTTTCGTTTTATCATAAAACTTGACAGTATACTAGGAAATGTACTGTAGCACTGAGACACTTTGGGAGTTCACCCTGACCAGTAAGAGGTTTTGTCCCACCTGCCCTCTGACTCTGGATGCCTCTGGGCTGCGCAGCTTTGGCACAGAATCCTGACACAAGCAGCATGCTCACAGCACAATGGTTTCACCCCTGCTTCCACCAGACCAGCTACGCCTTGCAGGGTGACCCCAACACATCCTTTGGTCCCAATTCTCCCCAAAACTGTTTCCCCTGCAGCGTCCAGTCCCTCTTATCTCTGAGTGCTCAATAACACCAATTTCCCTACCTCCAAAAAGCCAGTACACACACCAACCTGTTAACTCAGCGGGAGTTATACACTCCACCCCAATACACAGCACTGAGATGATTTGCAGTAAAACTAAGAATAGGTTTATTAAAAAAAAACTCTCTTAAATTTGTTTGTTAAAGTGCAAGAGATATGAAAGGATTATAAACAAAATAATAGTATTTCTAGTGTCTAAAACTTAACTCTAGCAAGATACATCTTTGCCTAATCTAGTTTCTTATTCACATCAAGGGGTCAGCATTCTCCAGCTCGATTAGCAGGAGAACCCATCTTTCATAGGTCAAAGAACGTAGCATTTTGCTTCTCTCACTTGGTAGATCCCCCAAAAGTCTTTCAAGCAGATCTTTATATCCCCAAAGTTTTTGTCTTCAAAGTCAGAAAGCCCTCCTGGAGGCTCAGCTTCCCATATCCACTAGGGAGCAGACACCACATTACTTTTGCAGTCTCCTGTGGCTTACAATGCAAATGGTCTTCCTGCAATCTCACAAGCAAGTGAACAGCCCGTTGTTCCAGTCCCTGGTCACACCTGGCTCTGTTTGCAATTGAGACAGAGGTTTTTGCCCTTCTCCTTTGTCTGGAAAAAAGCCTGGTTTGTCTCCTTTGTCTGTTTACAGTCTCCAAAACTGGGGAACATGGAGACCGGGGAGATGGGTCGGAAATGAGAGGGAGTGTGGGCTATATTGGCAGAGAGAAAGGAGGGTCAGGACAAAACTGGGAGGAAAGATCAAACCAGTATCTTAGATGCCTATATACAAATGCGAGAAGTATGGGGAATAAGCAGGAAGAACTGGAAGTGCTAATAAATAAATACAACTATGACATTGTTGGCATCACTGAAACTTGGTGGGATAATACACATGATTGGAATGTTGGTGTGGATGGGTACAGCTTGCTCAGGAAGGATAGACAGGGGAAAAAGGGAGGAGGTGGTGCCTTATATATTAAAAATGCACACACTTGGACTGAGGTAGAGATGGACATAGGAGATGGAAGTGTTGAGAGTCTCTGGGTTAGGCTAAAAGGGGCAAAAAACAAGGGAGATGTCATGCTAGGAGTCTACTACAGGCCACCTAACCAGGTGGAAGAGGTGGATGAGGCTTTTTTCA
>NW_027057479.1:0-3707 GCF_011386835.1 Chrysemys picta bellii
GGCTAAAGTCGATTTCAGATCCAAGATCGAATCTATTACGGAGAGGAAAAAAGTAAGTGGGCTTTCTTACTCCCCATGGCTGTCCTACCTCTGACCAACAGAGACCCATTTTGCTTAAATTCTGTTTCAAAAGGGTCACCAAATTAAATTCGTTTTTTTGGCCCAGAACCTCAAAGGTATTTAGGCACTTAACTCCCACTGAAATCCATGGGAGTTAGGAGCCTAAATATCTTTGAGAATCTCTCATTTTATGTCTCTCTCGCTCTGGCATGAAAAGTGCCATCCTAACAGAATCCAGGAGGGAATCCAGCTGTCTGATCAGGGGCTACTTGTGCCCTACCTCTCTCTTACACTCAATTCTTTAGTTCAGCTGTAAAAATTGTGGCAGATAGGGAATAACTCCAGAGTTGATAAGGCTGCATGGTAAGGTTATATTTCATTAACCCAGCAGGGACTTCCGGAGATCACTGAGATCCCTAGAAAGACTTGCCCCCTCTGGGAGTCTCTTCCGCTGATCCCTCTCTGGGACCCTGTTCTAGGATCTCACACAGGGCCCTTGTCCCTGAAGTGGAGAATGAAAGGAAGTGGGTTCTGTTCCAGGCCTCCATTCATCTGTAGACGAGCTCCATACGCACAGACCCCAGAGGACACAATCAGGGGAGTCGCCCACTAACTTCAGTGAGCTTGGATCAGGCCCAGATATAGGCCCAATAAAAAGATGGTTCCTGCTGTCCCTGCAGCAGAGTGTGGAAAGGAGAGGCTCTTTGCTGTGGCATTATTTCCTCCAGGTGCAGAATGGACAGTAGGGGATTTCCACTTCAGTTCCTGGAGATTTAGGGAAGCTGATCCCCATTCTGTGGCCTGACCCTCACAGCTCGCATGAGAGGCAGCAATTGGGCTCGAGACATGGCCCTTAAAATCTGCCTTCAAGTTGATTCTCCATAATTCTCCATCTTGGATGAAGAATAACATTTCCTTTCCTCACTATGGCAGATCATTTTGGTTTTGCGCTGCCCATTTCAATGTTTAAAATTTTCCAGGATTAGGAAGGAATGAGGAGATACATATACATGCTCTTTAATGCTTTTGGGGGTGTGTCAAGGCTGCTTCCCCACTTTGAACTTTAGGGTACAAATGTGGGGGCCTGCATGAAGACTTCTAAGCTTAACTACCAGCTTAGATCTGGTCCGCTGCCACCATTCCCAAATGGATTCCCTTCCCTGGGAAGCCTTGAGAAACTCTTCACCAATTCCCTGGTGAATACAGATCCAAACCCCTTGGATCTTAAGGCAGGGAGAAATGAACCATCCCCCCTCCTTCCTTTCACCAACTCCTGGTGAATACAGTTCCAACCCCCCTAGGATCTTAAAACAAGGAAAAATCAATCCGGTTCTTAAAAAGAAGGCTTTTAATTAAAGAAAAAGGTAAAAATCATCTCTGTAAAATCAGTATGGAAAATAACTTTACAGGGTAATCAAACTTAAAGAGCTCAGAGGACCTCCCTCTAGCCTCAGGTTCAAAGTATAGCAAACAAAGATAAACACTCTAGTAAAAGGTACATTTACAAGTTGAGAAAACAAAGGAAAACTAACACGCCTTGCCTGGCTATTTACTTACAAGTTTGAAATAGGAGAGACTTGTTTAGAAAGATGTGGAGAACCTGGATTGATGTCTGGTCCCTCTCAGTCCCAAGAGCGAACAACTTCCCAAACAAAGAGCACAAACAAAAGCCTCTCACCCCCCAAGATTTGAAAGTATCTTGTCCCCTTATTGGTCCTTTGGGTCAGATGCCAGCCAGGTTACCTGAGCTTCTTAACCCTTTACAGGGAAAAGGATTTTGGAGTCTCTGGCCAGGAGGGATTTTATAGTACTGTACACAGGACAGCTGTTACCCTTCCCTTTATACTTATGACAGGGTGCAATTCTCCCCCTGGCTGAGGGTCAGCAAAAAATCATGTACCTCTTACATCCCACTAAAATCCAGAGCCTTGGAGAGTGCAATGAAATTTTGCAATGAATGTGAAGAGCTGTAATTTTTCCTGCTGTCTCCAGTGGAGCACAAGCAGCGGCGGCTCCAGGCACCAGTGCTCCAAGCGCGTACCTGGAGTGGCAAGCCGCGGGGGGTGCCCTGCCGGTCGCTGCGAGGGTGGCAGTCAGGCTGCCTTCGGTGGCGCGCCTGTGGGAGGTCCGCCGGTCCCGTGGATTTGGCGGTAATTCGGCGGCGGGTACGCCGAATCTGCGGGACCGGCAGACCTCCCGCAGGCGCACCGCCGAAGGCAACCTGCTTGCCGTGCTTAGGGTGGCAAAAAAGCTAGAGCCTCCCCTGAGCGCAAGCATGTAGATTAAAATTTAAATCTTTGACAGAGGATTTAAGTAATATTGGAGCACAATGTGATATTTTGAATACAGCTCAACTTTGTGTTGCCCACTAGACTAAGAAGTATATTGTGATATTGATTGATGACCATCAAGCCTGTAATCTTAGCTTTGTGAACTTCTTTCTCCATCTTTGTTCATAGCTCAAGTATTGGAGGAAACCAATGATTGTGAAATTAGTTAAGAGTCCCAACTTCTAAAGCAAGTAAACTTCGGGCTTAAAATGTGTTGGGTTTTATGGGCCAGATCTTCAGCTGCTATAAATGGACAGCTCCATTGACTTGAATGAAGTATTCTGATTTCCAGCAGCTGCGGATCTGACTCAGCAAATGTATTATTCAAATGAAACGCGTATGCGATGGACAGTGTTCAATGTGAGTTTTTTTAGAAGCACCATAACTGAATTTTGGGTTGGCAAATATTGTGATACATATATATTTGTTTGGATTTTTAGGTGCTTTATAATTCCACTCTTGGTGCCGTCATTGTGTCAGATTAGTTTTGTCGCTTCTTTTCTCTTTACAAACATTAACTAAGTAACCTTCCTCATCCCTGGGAGGTACAGAAGGGTCAGTATCATCTCTTTTTGGTACATGGGGAAACTGAGGCACGGGGCAGGGACGTGAGTTGCCCAGCATCACACAGTGAGTGAGTGGCAAAGCCAGGATGAGAAATCTATTTCTGGTTTCCAGTCCCATACTCAAACCATTAGACCACACTGCTTATCCTTTGCATAGTTTTGAGTATATTTATTGACTTTATTAAAACAACAAAGTTCCAAAAGGAACCCCCAAACCTTTGCTAATATACAATTTGAGTCGAGGATTTATTTCTGTATTTGAAAGAACTAGATTCATTACAGCTGAGCATTTACATGCTAAAAAGGAAGGCAATTCTCAACTGAGGTTCTGGCACCAACCTTTCATCTGGCCCCAGCTACTTCTCATTTTGTAGAATCGCAGAACTGTGGGGCTGGACGGCTCCTCAAGAAATCATCAAGTCCAGCCCCCTATGCTGAGGCAGGACCAAGCAGGGTGCGATTCCCTGCTTGAGGAGACATCCCTGCGCTAGCTGTCATCAAGCTAGCGTGTTAAATAGCAGCGTGGCTGCGACAGTTCAGGCAGTGGCTTGGGCTAGCCGCCGGAGTACGTACTCATAGGGTCCGGGTGGGGTTGTACTCGGGGTGGCTAAGCCCCTCTCACCGCTGTCCATGCTATCCTTGCTACAGTGCTATTTTAGCAAGCCAGTGCGAATATGTGTATGGGAGCTGGGTATCACACCCCCAGCTGCAAGTGTAGAGATACACTTGGTGGGGGGATTGGCAGGGGGTG
>NW_027057480.1:0-3694 GCF_011386835.1 Chrysemys picta bellii
CAGCCAGGCAGCGGTACAGCTGCGAGCAGCGGCGGCAAACAGGGGAGTTTGAGAGGGAGTTCCCATTGGAGGAGAAGGTACCTGTGTTTGCATCTGTCCTTGTTGTTCTTGTGTGTTTGTTTGTAGGGGCCGGCAGGGGCTGGGTGCTGGGAAGGACGCCGAGCCCCGAGTAGGGGGCGGAGCTTGGCTGATCGAGGGGCCCATAAACGCGGCCGCCCAGCCAGGCAGCGGTACAGATGCGAGCAGCGGCGGCAAACAGGGGAGTTTGAGAGGGAGTTCCCATTGGAGGAGAAGGTACCTGTGTTGGCATCTGTCCTTGTTGTTCTTGTGTGTTTGTTTGTAGGGGCCGGCAGGGGCTGGGTGCTGGGAAGGACGCCGAGCCCCGAGTAGGGGGCGGAGCTTGGCTGATCAAGGGGCCCATAAAAGCGGCCGCCCAGCCAGGCAGCGGTACAGCTGCGAGCAGCGGCGGCAAACAGGGGCGTTTGAGAGGGGGTTCCCATTGGAGGGGAAGGTACCTGTGTTTGCATCGGTCCTTGTTGTTCTTGTGTGTTTGTTTGTACGGGACGGCAGGGGCTGGGTGCTGGGAAGGACGCCGAGCCCCGAGTTGGGGGCGGAGCTTGGCTGATCAAGGGGCCCATAAAAGCGGCCGCCCAGCCAGGCAGCGGTACAGCTGCGAGCAGCGGCAGCAAACAGGAGAGTTTGAGAGGGGGTTCCCATTGGAGGAGAAGGTACCTGTTTTTGCATCGGTCCTTGTTGTTCTTGTGTGTTTGTTTGTAGGGGCCGGCAGGGGCTGGGTGCTGGGAAGGACGCTGAGCCCTGAGTAGGGGGCGGAGCTTGGCTGATCAAGGGGCCCATAAAAGCGGCCGCCCAGCCAGGCAGCGGTACAGCTGCGAGCAGCGGCGGCAAACAGGGGAGTTTGAGAGGGAGTTCCCATTGGAGGAGAAGGTACCTGTATTTGCATCTGTCCTTGTTGTTCTTGTGTGTTTGTTTGTAGGGGCCAGCAGGGGCTGGGTGCTGGGAAGGACGCCGAGCCCTGAGTAGGGGGCGGAGCTTGGCTGATCAAGGGGCCCATAAAAGCGGCCGCCCAGCCAGGCAGAGGTACAGCTGTGAGCAGCGGCGGCAAACAGGGGAGTTTGAGAGGGAGTTCCCATTGGAGGAGAAGGTACCTGTATTGGCATCTGTCCTTGTTGTTCTTGTGTGTTTGTTTGTAGGGGCCGGTAGGGGCTGGGTGCTGGGAAGGACGCCGAGCCCTGAGTAGGCGGCGGAGCTTGGCTGATCAAGGGGCCCATAAAAGCGGCCGCCCAGCCAGGCAGCGGTACAGCTGCGAGCAGCGGCGGCAAACAGGGGAGTTTGAGAGGGAGTTCCCATTGGAGGAGAAGGTACCTGTATTGGCATCTGTCCTTGTTGTTCTTGTGTGTTTGTTTGTAGGGGCCGGCAGGGGCTGGGTGCTGGGAAGGACGCCGAGCCCTGAGTAGGCGGCGGAGCTTGGCTGATCAAGGGGCCCATAAAAGCGGCCGCCCAGCCAGGCAGCGGTACAGCTGCGAGCAGCGACGGCAAACAGGGGAGTTTGAGAGGGAGTTCCCATTGGAGGAGAAGGTACCTGTGTTGGCATCTGTCCTTGTTGTTCTTGTGTGTTTGTTTGTAGGGGCCGTCAGGGGCTGGGTAGGACGCCGAGCCCTGAGTAGGGGACGGAGCTTGGCTGATGAAGGGGCCCATAAAAGCGGCCGCCCAGCCAGGCAGCGGTACAGCTGCGAGCAGCGGCGGCAAACAGGGGAGTTTGAGAGGGAGTTCCCATTGGAGGAGAAGGTATCTGTGTTGGCATCTGTCCTTGTTGTTCTTGTGTGTTTGTTTGTAGGGGCCGGCAGGGGCTGGGTGCTGGGAAGGACGCCGAGCCCTGAGTAGGGGACGGAGCTTCGCTGATCAAGGGGCCCATAAATGCGGCCGCCCAGCAAGGCAGCGGTACAGCTGCAAGCAGCGGCGGCAAACAGGGGAGTTTGAGAGGGAGTTCCCATTGGAGGAGAAGGTACCTGTGTTTGCATCTGTCCTTGTTGTTCTTGTGTGTTTGTTTGTAGGGGCCGGCAGGGGCTGGGTGCTGGGAAGGACGCCGAGCCCTGAGTAGGGGGCGGAGCTTGGCTGATCAAGGGGCCCATAAAAGCGGCCGCCCAGCCAGGCAGCGGTACAGCTGCGAGCAGCGGCGGCTAACAGGGGAGTTTGAGAGGGAGTTCCCATTGGAGGAGAAGGTACCTGTGTTTGCATCTGTCCTTGTTGTTCTTGTGTGTTTGTTTGTAGGGGCCGGCAGGGGCTGGGTGCTGGGAAGGACGCCGAGCCCTGAGTAGGGGGCAGAGCTTGGCTGATCAAGGGGCCCATAAAAGCGGCCGCCCAGCCAGGCAGCGGTACAGCTGCGAGCAACGGCGGCAAACAGGGGAGTTTGAGAGGGAGTTCCCATTGGAGGAGAAGGTACCTGTGTTTGCATCTGTCCTTGTGTGACAATGCGGTTCTGGCGGAACCCAACTGAGATTTCCAACTCAGGACAAATTGCTCAAATAGGGCAGCTACAGTCCAAGGCTGGGGTTTTTCCACCTCTAAGGCAAACCAAACCAGCCAGACTAAGACTTCGGTCTCACCCCACTGGCTAACCGCAAGTCTCACAAGCAATCTCCTAAGTCACTCCAGTTTCCCAGTATTACCACCAGTGACACACGTTATGGGGACAAATGGTTATAAAAACCAATACCCCAGTAAAAGAAAAAGGTTCTCCTGATCCCAAAGGACCAAGCCCCAGACCCAGGTCAATATATAAGTCAGACCTTACCCACAAATCACGCTACTGCCAATCCTTTAGAATCTAAAATCTAAAGGTTTATTCATAAAAGGAAAAAGATAGAGATGAGAGTTAGAATTGGTTAAATGGAATCAATTACATACAGTAATGGCACAGTTCTTGGTTCAGGCTTGCAGCAGCGATGGAATAAACTGCAGGTTCAAATCAAGTCTCTGGAATACATCCCCAGCTGGGATGGGTCATTCAGTCCTTTGTTCAGAGCTTCAGTTTGTAGCAAAGTCCCTCCAGAGGTAAGAAGCAGGATTGAAGACAAGATGGAGATCAGGCATCAGCCTTATATAGTCTTTTCCAGGTGTAAGATTACCTCTTTGTTCTTACTGTGGAAAGTTACAGCAAAATCGAGTCTGGAGTCACATGGGCCAGTCCCTGCATACTTTGCTGAGGTACAAGGCGTATCTGCCTTCTCTCAATGGGTCCATTGTATAGCTGATGGTCCTTAATGGGCCATCAAGCAGGCTAGGCAGAGCTAATCTCAGCTTGTCTGGGATGTCACCCAGAAGCATAGCATAAGTTTGCCATACAGACAGTATAGAGCCAATATTCATAACTTCGACTACAAAACTGATACATACATATAGACAGCATAATCATAACCAGTAAACCATAACCTTGTCCTAGACACCCCATTTGACCCCCTTTATACAAGATTTGGGTGCCACTACAGGACCTTGGTTGCAACAATGATCTATATGGTCCCAGTTTATGTCAATAACGTCACACCCCCAACGCAAAATTGATGCAGGAAGGGATGACACAAACATCACTGACTGCATCCCAAGAGCTCCCCATCCTGGGTTCTGTCTCACTACAGCTAGTATTGGGTTAGAAGCCGTACCAGTGTATAACAGAAAT
>NW_027057481.1:0-3688 GCF_011386835.1 Chrysemys picta bellii
CCAGTATTACCACCAGTGCCACACGTTATGGGGACAAATGGTTATAAAAACCAATACCCCAGTAAAAGAAAAAGGTTCTCCTGATCCCAAAGGACCAAGCCCCAGACCCAGGTCAATGTACAAGTCAGACCTTACCCACAAATCACGCTACTGCCAATCCTTTAGAATCTAAAATCTAAAGGTTTATTCATAAAAGGAAAAAGATAGAGATGAGAGTTAGAATTGGTTAAATGGAATCAATTACATACAGTAATGGCAAAGTTCTTGGTTCAGGCTTGCAGCAGCGATGGAATAAACTGCAGGTTCAAATCAAGTCTCTGGAATACATCCCCAGCTGGGATGGGTCATTCAGTCCTTTGTTCAGAGCTTCAGTTTGTAGCAAAGTCCCTCCAGAGGTAAGAAGGAGGATTGAAGACCAGATGGAGATCAGGCATCAGCCTTATATAGTCTTTTCCAGGTGTAAGATCACCTCTTTGTTCTTACTGTGGAAAATTACAGCCAAAATGGAGTCTGGAGTCACATGGGCCAGTCCCTGCATACTTTGCTGAGGTACAAGGCGTATCTGCCTTCTCTCAATGGGTCCATTGTATAGCTGATGGTCCTTAATGGGCCATCAAGCAGGCTAGGCAGAGCTAATCTCAGCTTGTCTGGGATGTCACCCAGAAGCATAGCCTAAGTTTGCCATACAGACAGTATAGAGCCAATATTCATAACTTCGACTACAAAACTGATACATACATATAGACAGCATAATCATAACCAGTAAACCATAACCTTGTCCTAGACACCCCATTTGACCCCCTTTATACAAGATTTGGGTGCCACTACAGGACCTTGGTTGCAACAATGATCTATATGGTCCCAGTTTATGTCAATAACGTCACACCTTGCCAGCCACGGGAAGGCCCCCAAGCTGAGAGACTCAACGGGATCATTCCAATTTGTCCCACAGCCCGTTCAGCAGCCCCAGATCCTGGATGTGCGAGAGGGATCCTGCCACCTGCATCCTGCTGCTGGCCTCTGCACCTCCTGGGTGCCTGGGGTCTCATTCCTTCTGCAAGCGGCTGCAGGCCCCTCTCCACGCTTCGTCGTTCAGCAGAGCTGGGATCTGCCGGCCGGTACCGAAATACAGAGAGGGCTTGTGTGATGCCGACCCCAGCCTAGCACCAGCAGGGTGCATGGAGCCCCGTTCGCAGCACTGGCTGCGGTACCATCCTGGAGCTGGGACTCACTCTGTCCCGTCTGCTACCATGTGTGCTGCAGGGGCAGGGCTGACTAAGGTCTAGCACCCCACGGCTCACCCCTTTCAGGCCCCCAATTAGCTGTTAGCACCGTAGAGCCAGAGTGCTAGCCCGGTTCCCACTAATCACTGGTGACAGGGCACAGTGTCCACTTCAGAAGCTGACTCCTTTAGCCCCCAAAGCCTTGGGGGAAGCCTGTGGTTCCAAGCGGTCCCATCCCTTATGCTCCTCAGGACACAGTAGTAACCCCCCTTCTGAGGGCCCTGTTCTGCAGCCCTTATGTTGGGCCTGCAGCAGGAGACTTTGCTTGGCAGCGCTCCCCAGCATAAGGGTTACAGACCTGGGGCCGCACTACGCGGAAGGTGGAGTCTCATGAGCAACGGGGTGTCCCAGCACTGACTCTCTCCCAGGACCCTGTTTCCTTCCTGGTCCTTTACACTCAGCCCTTCCACCTCCCGCTGACCCCCATTTCAGGTACGATCCCCCAAAGAGCACAAGGGTCAGTTTTTTCTCTGAGCTGACAGCGTCTCCCATGCCACCACCCCCTTCAGCCCTAGAAACAAAGTCACTTGCTTTAAGATTCCAAGGCAAAGTTTCTCTCTGGCCAGAGCTGGGTTGTGGGACCCAGGGGAGTAGGACAAATGGCCTTCATCGGTGGCCTCTTCAAAGGCAGTGGGCCATTGGCACTGACCCAGAGCGGGGCTCGTTCCACCCCTCCCTGCCATACCCCAAAGTTCCACCCAGCAATTCTTCTGGTGCCCAGCCCTGCAACTCTTAGCTGAATTGTCCCATGCCTCACCCTGTTCGTCCAGGGGCTCCTCCACCTTCCTCTACAGCCCTGCTTTACCCTGGGACAATGCCCAGCCTGGAGTGTAGTCTGTCTGCATGATCCCCACCAGGCACTGGCAGGAGCACTGCTTTACATTAAGGTTCTTTTGGTGATGGGCTAACCTTACCCCTGTCCTGCATTTCCAGTGTGAACAGCTGTAGATGGAAACCCAGACAGTAGAGATGGAGCAGGACTAACCGTGGTCACTTTGTCTAGCCCTCACCCTGTGTCTATACTATAGAAGTATTGCAAACAGCAGGTGCATTTTCCTGCCCGGATAGGATTTTGAAGATGTTAACGCTTGCTACGGCTTTCTCGCTGTATGGGTTGTGGGATCCATTGGAGCGGTCTGTGTTCTGTGTACAGGTGAAGATGTGTAGATCTTTTATACCTCGATGTATTACTGTAATTATAATGATTTAATCAATAAAATAAATAAAAGCATTAAAGTACATCAAAAAACATCAAAATGAAACAGAGGATTGCTATGTACAGGGTGGGAGATTGCATGTGAGTGATGTTTGTCCATCGTTATCGATGAAGACCTCAACCACTCATTCTTTCGATGACCGGGCTCTGTACGTCTGAAGATGACTGATCAGTCCGATTCGAGCGTGGAACATCCTGTCATATGTCGGGCAGACATGTAATGGCACTGTCGATGATGTACAAGCAGCTCTGGACTTGCGCAGCTCACGCTTTTTTTCAGCCTCAGCAATTCGCCTCGCCTCAGAGATATTACTGCCTGTGTGAATGAATGTATAGCCACAGCCTGACTGGGACAGCTGTCCTTCGTTAGCAAGGCGAGTTTCGCTAAGGGCTGCAATGTCAATGTTGTAGCGTGCGAGCTCTCTAGCGACACGTGCTTTTCTTCTCTCCGGTCTATCTGCCGTGATGTTGTCCAGTAACGTGTGCACATTCCATGTGCCAATAGTGATCGGTGTCACTCTAAGTTTTGTTTTTATACGACCGCTTTTGTGGGATCCCCGCCAGCCGCGGTATGCTGGCCAGGGTAAGGTGAAGCAGGCAATGTTTAAGGCACCTTTTCTAGCACCCTCCTCATTCTACGGAGGTGAGCAGTGCAATCCTGAATAGGGCTGCTCAGTCGCTCAAGAAGATGCCGAGCTCCACTGCTGCTTCGGTCAGTGAGGAACGACCATTATGCCTGAGCCGCCTATGTGCAGGTCCGCAGCTACAGCTCCCAGTGTATCCACACCTGCTGCTTCGTCGCTCGCCCATCGCCACAGGACTTGATATGATGTAATAGGATACGATATTATGTCGAGACTTGCGCATGGATTGGATTAAAGTGAGGGAGAGTTGCGCGACGTCAGCCTCACTCTCTCTTCCCAGTTCCTATCTGTATCCAGTGGCAAGACAGAAGTAGAGACGGCTGGAGATAGGGCAGGGCGCAGTGGATTACCAGGACGCTTACGTGTCTTGTCGTGCTCTTAAGCGTTCCACAACGCTTGCTGTCATCGCCTTCCTGACCATTGAACCAGGTTGCCTCAGTCAGCCAGATCCAGCCTTCGCATGCAATGGGTAGACAGGCCCTAACTCACAGAGAGTCTCATACTCATCGGCTACCCTCACCTGGTTTAGCCCACTGGTCGAGACT
>NW_027057482.1:0-3688 GCF_011386835.1 Chrysemys picta bellii
CTGATACGTCTGGATGAAGCGGGCCTATCACTCCTGCCCACAGGGTCAGAGCAATGCCAAGAGCCCTGGGGTGGGCTCCATCTGTCCCAATGGGCAGACGTGCCATCTGTAGGGGCAGGGAAACACCCCAAGCCTTCCCAGCTGCTGCCAGCCCCAGGCCCCACATCAGCGCTGCCGGCTGCTTTGCCAGCCAATGCCCAGTACTCACGGGGGTCCCCAGGAGGGAAAAGCCCAGCACCCACCTTGCTGCATGTTGTGGATGAGCGCCTGCAGCTCGGGGTGGGACTCCGCTTTCTCCCGCAGGGCATCCAGGATCACATGGTTCTGGGAGGAGCCGGTCACATCCGTTTGTCTCAGGCGCCCTTCCAGCAGGCGAATCTGGGCTTCTTTCTGAGCCACCTGCAGCCCTTGTTTGGCGGGAGCAGGAGGTTACCTTCCGTCCAGCACACAGGACGGGCCAGTGGGTGGGACGGGGAATCAGCTCCTGACTTCAGTCCCTGTCCCTGGCCACAGATGCAGGTTCCACACCAGCCTCACTCAGCTGCTGCTTGTACCCCTGTGACAATGCGGTTCTGGCGGAACCCAACTGAGAGTGCCAACTCAGGACAAATTGCTCAAATAGGGCAGTTACAGCCCAAGGCTGGGGTTTTTTCCACCTCTAAGGCAAACCAAACCAGCCAGACTAGGAGGACTTTGGTCTCACCCCACTGGCTAACCGCAAGTCTCACAAGCGGTCTCCTTAGACACTCCAGTTTCCCAGTATTACCACCAGTGCCACTCGTTATGGGGACAAATGGTTATGAAAACCAATACCCCAGTAAAAGAAAAAAGGTTCTCCTGATCCCAAAGAACCAAGCCCCAGACCCAGGTCAATATACAAATCAGATCTTACTCACAAATCACGCTGTTGCCAATCCTTTAGAATCTAAAATCTAAAGGTTTATTCATAAAAGGAAAAAGATAGAGAAGAGAGTTAGAATTGGTTAAATGGAATCAATTACATACAGTAATGGCAAAGTTCTTGGTTCAGGCTTGCAGCAGCAATAGAATAAACTGCAGGTTCAAATCAAGTCTCTGGAATACATCCCCCGCTGGGATGGGTCCTCAGTCCTTTGTTCAAAGCTTCAGCTTGTAGCAAAGTTCCTCCAGAGGTAAGAAGCAGGATTGAAGATCAGATGGAGATGAGGCATCCGCCTTATATAGTCTTTTCCAGGTGTAAGAACACCTTTGTTCTTACTGTGGAAAATTACAGCAAAATGGAGTCTGGAGTCACATGGGCCAGTCCCTGCATACTTTGCTGAGTTACAAGGTGTATCTGCCTTCTCTCAATGGGTCCATTGTATAGCTGATGGTCCTTAATGGGCCATCAAGCAGGCTAGGCAGAGCTAACACCATTTTGTCTGGGATGTCACCCAGCAGCATAGCAGAAGTTTGAAATACAGACAGTATAGAGCCAATATTCATAACTTCAACTACAAAATTGATACACACATATAGACAGCATAATTATAACCAGTAAACCATAACCTTGTCTTAGACACCCCATTTGACCCCCTTTATACAAGATCTGGGTGCCACTACAGGACCTTGGTTGCAACAATGATCTATATGGTCCCAGAGGATATCAATAACGTCACAAACCCATTCCCCTCTCTGGGTCCAGCAGCACACAGGCCAGGCAGGCCTCTCAGTCTCCCTCACCCACGCACAAAGGATGCCCCAGGCGCAGCCAAATAGCCCTGGCTCCAAACCTGACCTGCAGCAATTGTGATCCCACACTAACAGGGGGCCTCCTGGGATCCCATGTTCTGCGACCCACCCCACAGAGCTGCACCCCCACTTGAAGGCCCTTTGCCTGACCTTATCGATGGATGCCTTGAGGAAGTTGTCCAGCAGGAGGCGCGCCTCGGCCAAGGAGCAGGAGCTGATCACCACGGAGGTGTCGGTGGAGTCCAGCTCCTCCTACGGTGCAAGAGAGACCCCCGAGGGAGGGGAATTAGAAGGGCGCTGAGGGCGGTGAAGGGCAGAAAGCAGAGGGCCAGCAGAGACACCAGCGCCACGGAATCGGGGGCGGTTTCCTTGACTGGCTGACGCCGGCAGGGACGCAGGTGCTCTGTGAGCAGGCGGCGGGGAAGACGACTTGCATGCCAATACTGTGCATGAGCACTCGCACTGGACGTGTGCCTGGAACCAGGCCCCTGATTGGGCCATCTATGGGGACTGAACCACACACCTGCGGATTTAAAGAAGAGGAGCTTCTACCGCCTGGACGGCAGGAGCTGCTCGCTAGCCAGGTGACCAGAGCAGACCAAGGGCAGGTTTACACTGGGAACTTATACCAGCATAGCTATGTCTCTCCAGGGTGTGAAAATCCTGCCCCGCCCATCCCGGAGAGTGTAGCTCTGCCGACCGAACTAAACAGCCACCTCCTTGGGAGGTGGATTACCTACTCCGACGGGGAGCATCTACACCTAAAGCCTTGCAGCTGTAGCAGATTAAGCGTAGACATATACTAAAAACCTGTTTATGACCTCCAGCTGCTAGGATGGGAGCAGAGAGCTGCACTGTGCTGAACCTGGGTCAGACCCCCCATGTCATTAACGGTGCGTCCACACAGCAAAGAAAAACCCACAGCAGCGAGCCTCTGGCCAAAGGATTCGGGCTTGTACTACGGGGCTAAAAGTAGCAGTGTAGACATTCCCGCTCATGGGCTCCAAGACCCTCCGGAGCCCAGGCTCCAGCCCTTGTGTGAATGTCTACACTCTTCGTTTTAGCCCCGTAGCCCTGCGAGCCAAGGCAATGGATCCAGGCTCTGAGACTTGTGCTGTGGGGTTTGCCTTGCAGCACAGACACCCGACAGGTGCCAGGGAGAAAGGCCTCATTATTAGGCTATTGTTTCTCTGTGGAAATATTTGATTAAACAAAAATTTCCTTTTTGGTCAAAATCCCACCCTCCCTTTACAAAAATCTGACATCAGAAAAGAGACTCAATGTTTGACAACAGCTTTCAGCACAAGTTCGCGGTTTCAGAAAAGGGAAACTCTTTCCCAAGACCCCCAATTTTTTTGCCTTAAACAATCAAAACTGATTTTCAAAAACCACAAAAATTCCAGTTTCTCAGGGGGGGGGGGGGGGGGACTGATTTTTTCTTCCCCCTAGGAAATTTCAAAATAAAAACTAAAAGGATTTGAGATTTCCTACAAAAGCAAACAGCATCTTCAACCCTCTCCCACGGCTACACCTGGAGTTGGCTCTGAATACCGGGCTGCCCCCTGGGCTTGGCTTCGGTCTAGGCTACAGGAACGCCACTGTGGAACTGGGCTGGGTCGAGGCAGTTTCTCACAGGAGGTTGTGTTGCCGTATACGCAGGGAATGGAGAAAGCCCATGTTCTAAGCATGTTTGGAGCCTGGCGGTGACCCAGGCTGGAGGCTGGTGCTGACATGGGTTTTTCTGTGCACACAGACAGGATTGAGCGTGGCTAGACCACGCCTTGCCCGCAGCACTGGATACATCATGGGTACATTTGTCCCATGGTACGGACAGGGCTTCCACTGACTCCAGCATGTGCAGAACTCCCATCAGGGCTGTTGGGCCTAGCAGCTGGTGGTGGACATCATGCTCTCCGCAGCCGTCCCTTCCAAAAATAAACCATCCAGCACCGATGGAGACCCTGGTGGACCAACATAT
>NW_027057483.1:0-3688 GCF_011386835.1 Chrysemys picta bellii
ACCTGTATTTGCATCTGTCCTTGTGTGTTCTTGTGTGTTTGTTTGTAGGGGCCGGCAGGGGCTGGGTGCTGGGAAGGACGCCGAGCCCTGTGTAGGGGGCGGGGCTTGGCTTATTAAGGGGCCCATAAAAGCGGCCGCCCAGACAGGCAGCGGTACAGCTGCGAGCAGCGGCAGCAAACAGGGCGGCTAACAGGGGAGTTTGAGAGAGAGTTCTCATTGGAGGAGAAGTTACCTTTATTTGCATCTGTCCTTGTGTGTTCTTGTGTGTGTGTTTGTTTGTAGGGGCCGGCAGGGGCTGGGTGCTGGGAAGGATGCCGAGCCCTATGTAGGGGGCGGGGCTTGGCTGATTAAGGGGCCCATAAAACCGGCCGCTAAGCCAGGCAGCGGTACAGCTGCAAGCAGCCGCAGCAAACAGGGCGGCTAACAGGGGAGTTTGAGAGAGAGTTCTCATTGGAGGAGAAGGTACCTGTATTTGCATCTGTCCTTGTGTGTTCTTGTGTGTTTGTTTGTAGGGGCCGGGTGCTGGGAAGGACGCCGAGCCCTGAGTAGGGGGCGGGGCTTGGCTGATTAAGGGGCCCATAAAAGCGGCCGCCCAACCAGGCAGCGGTACAGCGGCAGCAAACAGGGCGGCTAACAGGGGAGTTTGTGAGAGAGTTCTCATTGGAGGAGAAGGTACCTGTATTTGCATCTGTCCTTGTGTGTTCTTGTGTGTTTGTTTGTAGGGGCCGGGTGATGGGAAGGACGCCGAGCCCTGAGTAGGGGGCGGGGCTTGGCTGATTAAGGGGCCCATAAAAGCGGCCGCCCAGCCAGGCAGCGGTACAGATGCGAGCAGCGGCAGCAAACAGGGCGGCTAACAGGGGAGTTTGAGAGAGAGTTCTCATTGGAGGAGAAGGTACCTGTATTTGCATCTGTCCTTGTGTGTTCTTGTGTGTGTGTTTGTTTGTAGGGGCCGGCAGGGGCTGGGTGCTGGGAAGGACGCCGAGCCCTGAGTAGGGGGCGGGGCTTGGCTGATTAAGGGGCCCATAAAAGCGGCCGCCCAGCCAGGCAGCGGTACAGCTGCGAGCAGCGGCCGCAAACAGGGCGGCTAACAGGAGAGTTTGAGAGAGAGTTCTCATTGGAGGAGAAGGTACCTGTATTTGCATCTGTTCTTGTGTGTGTGTTTGTTTGTAGGGGCTGGCAGCGGCTGGGTGCTGGGAAGGATGCCGAGCCCTGAGTAGGGGGCGGGGCTTGGCTGATTAAGGGGCCCATGAAAGCGGCCGCCCAGCCAGGCAGCGGTACAGCTGCGAGCAGCGGCAGCAAACAGGGCGGCTAACAGGGGAGTTTGAGAGAGAGTTCTCATTGGAGGAGAAGGTACCTGTATTTGCATTTGTCCTTGTGTGTTCTTGTGTGTGTGTTTGTTTGTTGGGGCCGGCAGGGGCTGGGTGCTGGGAAGGACGCCGAGCCCTGAGTAGGGGGCGGGGCTTGGCTGATTAAGGGGCCCATAAAAGCGGCCGCCCAGCCAGGCAGCGGTACAGCTGCGAGCAGCGGCCGCAAACAGGGCGGCTAACAGGAGAGTTTGAGAGAGAGTTCTCATTGGAGGAGAAGGTACCTGTATTTGCATCTGTTCTTGTGTGTGTGTTTGTTTGTAGGGGCCGGCAGGGGCTGGGTGCTGGGAAGGACGCCGAGCCCTGAGTAGGGGGCGGGGCTTGGCTGATTAAGGGGCCCATAAAAGCGGCCGCCCAGCCAGTCAGCGGTACAGCTGCGAGCAGCGGCAGCAAACAGGGCGGCTAACAGGGGAGTTTGAGAGAGAGTTCTCATTGGAGGACAAGGTACCTGTATTTGCATCTGTCCTTGTGTGTTCTTGTGTGTTTGTTTGTAGGGGCCGGGTGATGGGAAGGACGCCGAGCCCTGAGTAGGGGGCGGGGCTTGGCTGATTAAGGGGCCCATAAAAGCGGCCGCCCAGCGAGGCAGCGGTACAGCTGCGAGCAGCGGCAGCAAACAGGGCGGCTAACAGGGGATGTTGAGAGAGAGTTCTCATTGGAGGAGAAGGTACCTGTATTTGCATCTGTCCTTGTGTGTTCTTGTGTGTGTGTTTGTTTGTAGGGGCCGGCAGGGGCTGGGTGCTGGGAAGGACGCCAAGCCCTGAGTAGGGGGCGGGGCTTGGCTGATTAAGGGGCCCATAAAAGCGGCCGCCCAGCCAGGCAGCGGTACAGCTGCGAGCAGCGGCCGCAAACAGGGCGTCTAACAGGACAGTTTGAGAGAGAGTTCTCATTGGAGGAGAACGTACCTGTATTTGCATCTGTTCTTGTGTGTGTGTTTGTTTGTAGGGGCTGGCAGGGGCTGGGTGCTGGGAAGGACGCCGAGCCCTGTGTAGGGGGCGGGGCTTGGCTGATTAAGGGACTCATAAAAGAGGCCGCCCAGCCAGGCAGCGGTACAGCTGCGAGCAGCGGCAGCAAACAGGGCGGCTAACAGGGGAGTTTGAGAGAGAGTTCTCATTGGAGGAGAAGGTACCTGTATTTGCATCTGTCCTTGTGTGTTCTTGTGTGTTTGTTTGTAGGGGCCGGCAGGGGCTGGGTGCTGGGAAGGACGCGGAGCCCTGTGTAGGGGGCGGGGCTTGGCTTATTAAGGGGCCCATAAAAGCGGCCGCCCAGACAGGCAGCGGTACAGCTGCGAGCAGCGGCAGCAAACAGGGCGGCTAACAGGGGAGTTTGAGAGAGAGTTCTCATTGGAGGAGAAGGTATCTTTATTTGCATCTGTCCTTGTGTGTTCTTGTGTGTGTGTTTGTTTGTAGGGGCCGGCAGGGGCTGGGTGCTGGGAAGGACGCCGAGCCCTATGTAGGGGGCGGGGCTTGGCTGATTAAGGGGCCCATAAAACCGGCCGCTAAGCCAGGCAGCGGTACAGCTGCAAGCAGCCGCAGCAAACAGGGCGGCTAACAGGGGAGTTTGAGAGAGAGTTATCATTGGAGGAGAAGGTACCTGTATTTGCATCTGTCCTTGTGTGTTCTTGTGTGTTTGTTTGTAGGGGCCGGCAGGGGCTGGGTGCTGGGAAGGACGCCGAGCCCTGTGTAGGGGGCGGGGCTTGGCTTATTAAGAGGCCCATAAAAGCGGCCGCCCAGACAGGCAGCGGTACAGCTGCGAGGAGCGGCAGCAAACAGGGCGGCTAACAGGGGAGTTTGAGAGAGAGTTCTCATTGGAGGAGAAGGTACCTTTATTTGCATCTGTCCTTGTGTGTTCTTGTGTGTGTGTTTGTTTGTAGGGGCCGGCAGGGGCTGGGTGCTGGGAAGGACGCCGAGCCCTATGTAGGGGGCGGGGCTTGGCTGATTAAGGGGCCCATAAAACCGGCCGCTAAGCCAGGCAGAGGTACAGCTGCAAGCAGCCGCAGCAAACAGGGCGGCTAACAGGGGAGTTTGAGAGAGAGTTCTCATTCGAGGAGAAGGTACCTGTATTTGCATCTGTCCTTGTGTGTTCTTGTGTGTTTGTTTGTAGGGGCCGGGTGCTGGGAAGGACGCCGAGCCCTGAGTAGGGGGCGGGGCTTGGATGATTAAGGGGCCCATAAAAGCGGCCGCCCAGCCAGGCAGCGGTACAGCTGCGAACAGCGGCAGCAAACAGGGAGAATAACAGGGGAGTTTGAGAGAGAGTTCTCATGGGAGGAGAAGGTACCTGTATTTGCATCTGTCCTTGTGTGTTCTTGTGTGTTTGTTTGTAGGGGC
>NW_027057484.1:0-3688 GCF_011386835.1 Chrysemys picta bellii
CTGCGACACAGACTCTCTATCTTTGCTCGGTCTGACTGCAGGCCTGAACCATTAACACTGAGCTAATTTCCCCCTGAACCAAGGTATCCCAGAAGTATCATAGCGAGGGGCGTTGTCTAGGGTGACCAGATGACAGGAAGAAAATATCGGGACACAAGGGGGGGGGGGGTCACTGGCGGAGCAAAAAAACCCAAAAAACTGAGTGCTGCCAGTGTAAGGACACCAACAGCTCCCTCTCCCAATTCCCTACTGTGGCCCAGTGCTGCCGGCAGTCGGGGACGGGAGCTGAGAACAGCCGAGTGCTGCGGGCAGTCAGAGGAGATTATGCACCCTTCCTTAGGTATGCATCCCTTCAGCCTCTGGTTTTTAGGAACGCGGGGGGGGGGGCGGGGGGAACCAACAGAGAACAGCTGAGTGCTGCCAGCAGTCAGAGGAGAAGAAAAAAAAAAAAAAAAGCCGAGAACAGCTGAGTGCTGCCGGCGGAGAAAAAAAAAAAAAAAAAAGCGGAGTGCAGCGTCCCGACCGAAGATCAATCGGGATGCGGGACAAATACCTAAGTATCGGGACGGTCCCGATTTTATCGGGACGTCTGGTCACCCTAGTGTTGTCTCCCGCCCAGACGGACGGGGAGGGAGCTGCAAACCCCTTACAGCCTCTCTTTCTAGTCTTTCATACTTTTTCTCTAAATATGTCAAAACACAAGCATGCAACCTTCCCCCCGGCAAAACACAGAAAAATGGGGACGGCGCCGGCAATGGGGATGGGGTGTGGTAACCTGTCAAACTATATGGTGATGAAAGCTATCGAGCGGTTACCTACTCACATGGGGTTGTCAGGGAGGGGTAGTACCTCTGATGGGGGAGCAGTCGTACTCCTAGGAGTAGCTCATCCACTTTGGTCCCCACTTGACAATACCCAGCTCTCACCTGTGGCTCCAAGTAGCTGTCCGCATGTGACAGCGGCCACACCCCGGAGACCGTCTCGACCCGTGGGCTAAACCAGGTGAGGGTAGCCGATGAGTATGACACTCTCTGTGAGTTAGGGCCTGTCTACCCATTGCATGCGAAGGCTGGATCTGGCTGACTGAGGCAACCTGGTTCAATGGTCAGGAAGGCGATGACAGCAAGCGTTGTGGAACGCTTAAGAGCACGACAAGACACGTAAGCGTCCTGGTCATCCACTGCGCCCTGCCCTATCTCCAGCCGTCTCGACTTCTGTCTTGCCACTGGATACAGATAGGAACTGGGAAGAGAGAGTGAGGCTGACGTCGCGCAACTCTCCCTCACTTTAATCCAATTCATGCGCAAGTCTCGACATAATATCGTATCCTATTACATCATATCAAGTCCTGTGGCGATGGGCGAGCGACGAAGCAGCAGGTGTGGATACACTGGGAGCTGTAGCTGCGGACCTGCACATAGGCGGCTCAGGCATAATGGTCGTTCCTCACTGACCGAAGCAGCAGTGGAGCTCGGCATCTTCTTGAGCGACTGAGCAGCCCTATTCAGGATTGCACTGCTCACCTCCGTAGAATGAGGAAGGGGCTAGAAAAAGTGCCTTAAACATTGCCTGCTTCACCTTACCTTGGCCAGCATACCGCGGCTGGCGGGGATCCCCCAAAAGCGGTCGTATAAAAACAAAACTTAGAGTGACACCGATCACTATTGGCACATGGAATGTGCACACGTTACTGGACAACATCACGGCAGATAGACCGGAGAGAAGAAAAGCACGTGTCGCTAGAGAGCTCGCACGCTACAACATTGACATTGCAGCCCTTAGCGAAACTCGCCTTGCTAATGAAGGACAGCTGTCCCAGTCAGGCTGTGGCTATACATTCATTCACACAGGCAGTAATACCTCTGAGGCGAGGCGTATTGCTGAGGCTGAAAAAAAGCGTGAGCTGCGCAAGTCCAGAGCTGCTTGTACATCATCGACAGTGCCATTACATGTCTGCCCGACATGTGACAGGACGTTCCACGCTCGAATCGGACTGATCAGTCATCTTCAGACGTACAGAGCCCAGTCATCGAAAGAATGAGTGGTTGAGGTCTTCATCGATAACGATGGAGAAACATCACTCACATGCAATCTCCCACCCTGTACATAGCAATCCTCTGTTTCATTTTGATGTTTTTTGATGTACTTTAATGCTTTTATTCATTTTATTGATTAAATAATTGTAATTACAGTAATACATCGAGGTATAAAAGATCTACACATCTTCTCCTGTACACAGAACACAGACCGCTCCAATGGATCCCACAACCCATACAGCGAGAAAGCCGTAGCAAGCGTTAACATCACCAAAATCCTATCCGGGCAGGAAAATGCTCCTGCTGTTTGCAATACTTCTATAGTATAGACACAGGGTGAGGGCTAGACAAAATGACCACGGTTAGTCCTGCTCCATCTCTACTGTCTGGGTTTCCATCTACAGCTGTTCACACTGGAAATGCAGGACAGGGGTAAGGTTAGCCCATCACCAAAAGAACCTTAATGTAAAGCAGTGCTCCTGCCAGTGCCTGGTGGGGATCATGCAGACAGACTACACCCCAGGCTGGGCATTGTCCCAGGGTAAAGCAGGCCTGTAGGGGAAGGTGGAGGAGCCCCTGGACGAACAGGGTGAGGCATGGGACAATTCAGCTAAGAGTTGCAGGGCTGGGCACCAGAAGAATTGCTGGGTGGAACTTTGGGGTATGGCAGGGAGGGGTGGAACGAGCCCCGCTCTGGGTCAGTGCCAATGGCCCACTGCCTTTGAAGAGGCCACCGATGAAGGCCATTTGTCCTACTCCCCTGGGTCCCACAACCCAGCTCTGGCCAGAGAGAAACTTTGCCTTGGAATCTTAAAGCAAGTGACTTTGTTTCTAGGGCTGAAGGGGGTGGTGGCATGGGAGACGCTGTCAGCTCAGAGAAAAAACTGACCCTTGTGCTCTTTGGGGGATCGTACCTGAAATGGGGGTCAGCGGGAGGTGGAAGGGCTGAGTGTAAAGGACCAGGAAGGAAACAGGGTCCTGGGAGAGAGTCAGTGCTGGGACACCCCGTTGCTCATGAGACTCCACCTTCCGAGTAGTGCGGCCCCAGGTCTGTAACCCTTATGCTGGGGAGCGCTGCCAAGCAAAGTCTCCTGCTGCAGGCCCACGGCCCTGCCCAACATAAGGGCTGCAGAACAGGGCCCTCAGAAGGGGGGATACTACTGTGTCCTGAGGAGCATAAGGGATGGGACCTGTCGGAACCACAGGCTTCCCCCAAGGCTTTGGGGGCTAAAGGAGTCAGCTTCTGAAGTGGACACTGTGCCCTGTCACCAGTGATTAGTGGGAACCGGGCTAGCACTCTGGCTCTACGGTGCTAACAGCTGAAAGGGGTGAGCCTTAGTCAGCCCTGCCCCTGCAGCACACATGGTAGCAGATGGGACAGAGTGAGTCCCAGCTCCAGGAGGGTACCGCAGCCAGTGCTGTGAACGGGGCTCCATGCACCCTGCTGGTGCTAGGCTGGGGTCGGCAGCACACAAGCCCTCTCCGTATTTCGGTACCGGCCGGCAGATCCCAGCTCTGCTGAACGACGAAGCGTGGAGAGGGGCCTGCAGCCGCTTGCAGAAGGAATGAGACCCCAGGCACCCAGGAGGTGTAGAGGCCAGCAGCAGGATGCAGGTGGTAGGATCCCTCTCGCACATCCAGGATCTGGGGCT
>NW_027057485.1:0-3688 GCF_011386835.1 Chrysemys picta bellii
GGTCTAGATGGTATTTGGTCCTGCCATGCGGGCAGGGGACTGGACTCGATGACCTCTCGAGGTCCCTTCCAGTCCGATTATCTATGAATGTATGAAAAAAACACTGTTCTCCACCCCCACCCAGGTTGGCCAGGGAGGCGGCTCTAGCAGGGGGGTCAGGAGGGATTCTGGCAGCAGTGAAGTGGGTTGCGGGGAAGTTGAGATCTTGACCCAAGTCATCCCAGACACTAATGCTAAGCCACAGGATGGCAGCATCTAGTGTTAGTGGAGTCCAAACACTATTTCAACCCCACAGTTTTCGAGGAACAGGAGAAAGGACAAAAGAAGTAAGAGATGAAGAGAAAGGAAGGAAGGATGGAGGAAAAGGTAAAACAAAAAGGACAAACCCTAATGTCCCCAGTGATTCTACGGCACAAAATCCAAGGGATGGAATAAAATTCTGCCATCTTAAACTACTGTTTTCCATGCCTAGAATTCAGCTGGCACCACGTGGATCAGACTGAGCAGCTGCCAAAACCTCTTGGAGGCTCTTACCTTCTAAACAGGGACGTCTGTTTTCTAGTAAAATCAGTAAAAGGAAAGGAGAAAACTCAAAAGAGGCTCCTGCACGCACTCACGTACGTGAACCCTAATACTCTCTCAGTCCTCAAAGAAAGACCCCGAGAAGGAGACTTGCTGAAGCAAAGCCACAGGGTCTCTGAGGTTTCCCTGGCCCTGTGCTCCTGTCCTGCCAGACTGATGTCAGCATCTCTCTCTGAGGTCACCACCTCCCTAACACATTTGACCAATAAGCTGACATCCTGCAAAAGGCCTTTGTGATGTCACTGACACACCCAACCAAACCCTCAAGTGCTAATGTCCTGCTGCTGGCCTGACACTTTGAAGGTTTGAGGTTGTCATAACTATAAAGGGAAGGGTAACAGCTGTCCTGTGTACAGTACTATAAAATCCTCCTGGCCAGAGACTCCAAAATCCTTTTCCCTCTAAAGGGTTAAGAAGCTCAGGTAACCTGGCTGGCATCTGACCTAAAGGACCAATAAGGGGACAAGATACTTTCAAATCTTGGGGAGGGGAAGGCTTTTGTTTGTGTTCTTTGTTTGTGTGGGTGTTCGCCCTCGGGACTGAGAGGGACCAGACATCAATCCAGGTTCTCCACATCTTTCTAAACAAGTCTCTCCTATTTCAAACAAGGCGTGTTAGTTTTCCTTTGTTTTCTCAACTTGTAAATGTACCTTTTACTAGAGTGTTTATCTTTGTTTGCTGTACTTTGAACCGAAGACTAGAGGGGAGTCCTCTGAGCTCTTTAAGTTTGATTACCCTGTAAGGTTAATTTCCATACTGATTTTACAGAGATGATTTTTACCTTTTTCTTTAATTAAAAGCCTTATTTTTAAGAACCTGATTGATTTTTCCTTGTTTTAAGATCCAAGGAGTTTGGATCTTGATTCACCAGGAGTTGGTGGGAGGAAGGAGGGGAATGGTTAATTTCTCCTTCTTTTAGATCCAAGGGGGTTGGATCTGTATTCACCAGAAGTTGGTGGGAGGAAGGAGGGGGGACGGTTTATTTCTCCTTGTTTTAAGATCCAAGGGGTTTGGATCTGTATTCACCAGGGAATTGCTGAAAGGTTTCTCAAGGCTACCCAGGGGAGGAAATTAGCCTTGGGATGGTGGTTAAGCTTAGAAGTTTTCATGCAGGCCCCTACATTTGTACCCTAAACTTCAAAGTGGGGATACAGCCTTGACACAGGTACTCTCTGTGGATCACCCCACTCAATGCGTCTTCATTCTAGGAAGCAAGCCGGCTAGACAGTAAAACATCACAGGCTGCTCCCAATACTACACTCAGTGTTTCCAAAATTTGTAGACTTTATGGCCACAAGAGACCTTTAGAGCATCTCATCTAAGCCCCTGCATATCATAGGCCTCCTGTATAGTACAATAGTTACTTTTTGGGCACACACATTCCAGAAAGGCATCTAGTCTTCATTCAATGACATCAAGAGATGGAGAATCCACCACTTTCCCTTTTAGTGAGTGCCAGGGGGCTCCATTTCCCCTTCCACTAGCTCCCCATTTACAGGGAGACAGAGCAGTACCTGCAGCAGGGAGCGGGAGTTGCTGAAGGCCTCAGAGGAACAGCCCCTGCAGTGTCTCAGGCACCTGGCGCAAGTGGCGGATGATGTGGGTGCATCACTTTGGCCGTGACGTCCTCCTGCTGCAAGGGAACGAGAACCTGTCACAGACTCAAATGCCCCGAGGAATCAGGGGGAATTAAGGGCACCTGGAACCAGCAGTATTTAAACTGACTACCTGCCCACCGCTGAGGGATGAATTCACCTCCTGAACCCCAGAATGGAGTCTTCTTGTCCTTTCTAGTAACCTCCAGTGCCAACCCACCACCTTGTAGGGTGAGCTCCTGCTACCTCCCCCTCAGTACCCTTGACAGCTGTTCTACCTCCAAACCACAGCTCAAGTTATCAGAACCCTCTTCTCCACCCCAACCCAGGTTGCGCAGGGAGGCGGCCTTAGCAGGGGGGGCAGGAGGGATTCTGCCAGCAGTGAAGTGGGTTGCGGGGAAGTTGAGATCTTGCCCCAAGTTGTCCCAGACACTAATGCTAAGCCACAGGATGGCAGGATCTAGTGTCAGTGGAGTCCAAGCACTATTTGAACCCGACAGATTTGGATCAACTTCCCACAAGGGGAGGTGAAGAGCACCCCCAGCAAAACAAACACCACTCCTGGAGGTGGGAGGGGAACAAGAGTAAGGACAAAAGAAGTAAGAGATGAAGAGAAAGGAAGGAGGGATGGAGGAAAAGGTAAAACGAAAAGGACAAACCCTAGTGTCCTCCGTGATTCCACGGGACAAAATTCCAGGGAGGGAATAAAATTCTCCCACCTTAAACTACTGTTTTCCATGCCGAGAATTCAGCTGGCACCAGATGGATCAGACTGAGCAGGTTCCAAAACCTCTTGGAGGCTCTTACTTTCTAAACAGGGATGTCTGTTTTCTAGTAAAATCAGTAAAAGGAAAGGAGACAACTCGAAAGAGGCTCCTGCTCGCACTCACATACGTCAACCCTAACACTCTCTCAGTCCTCAAAAAGAAACCTCGAGAAGGAGACTTGCTGAAGCAAAGCCACAGGGGTCTCTGAGGTTTCCCTGGTCGTAAGCCCCTGTCCTCCCTGGCTGAAGACAGCATCTCTCTCTGAGGTCACCACCTCCCTAACACCTTTGACCAGTACGCTGAGGTCCTTGAAAAAGCCTTTGTGATATCACTGCCACACCCAAACAAACCCTAAAGTGCTCATGTCCTGCTGCTGGCCTGACACTTTGAAGGTTTGAGCTACGCTCTGTGGATCTCACCACAAAATTCGTCTTCATTCTAGGAAGCAAGCTAGCTAGACAGTAAAACATCAGAGGCTGCTCCCAATACTACACTCAGTGTTTCCAAAAGTAGGAGACTTTCTGGCCAGAAGAGACCTTTACAGCATCTCATCTAACCCCCTCCATATCATAGGCCTCCAGTATCGTACAATAGTTACTTTTTGGGCACACACATTCCAGAAAGGCATCTAGTCTTCAATCAATGACATCAAGAGTTGGAGAATCCACCACTTTCCCTTTTAGTGAGTGCCAGGGGGCTCCATTTCCCCTTCCACTAGCTCCCCATTTACAGTGAGCCAGAGCA
>NW_027057486.1:0-3688 GCF_011386835.1 Chrysemys picta bellii
GAGGCAGAGATGGCTCTGACCCCCCAAAGGGGGGTGGGCTGGGATGCCCTGGGACCCCAAGCTGGACCTAACTGAGGGGGGCCCTGTTGTCTGTGCCTGCAAGACCTGTCTGGGACTGTATTCCTGTCATCCAAATAAACCTTCTGCTTTACTGGCTGGCTGAGTCTCATGGTGAATCGCAGGAAGCCGGGGGTGCAGGGCCCTGAGTCCCCCAATACTCCGCTATTTCTTAAAAATTAATTCCGTCTTTCTGGTTTTTGTGTTAATCACAATTGTTTGATACACAATTGTTTGATACACTGACCACAGTTAAGTAGCTTTACTATAAATGCACACAAATGTTCAGAAATGGCTTGCAAGGGGAGAAACTGATTTTACTAAAAGAATCCTACAATTTAAACAAAACTTCCTGCAGATGCCCAGAGTACGGTAAAAGTGAGATTTTTAACTCACCTTTTAAAGTAGCCATCAGTAACACGACCAACTGACATTGCTGAACAGTGACACTACAGTCCACAGCAGTGTGTGTGCGCGCATGGGGGAGGGAGGTTGTGGGGGAGTGGAGTTTGTGTGTGTGTGTTGGGGGAGAGTATGTATGGGTGTGTTGGGGAGTGGGGGAGGAGTGTGAGTGTGTGGGTGGGGTGGCCGTGGGTGGAAGTTTATGGGGCGCAGCGGAGGTGAGTGTGTGGGGGTGGGGGGGCGGACGTTTGTGGGGGCAGTAGAGGTGAGTGTGTGGGTGGGGGCGGGTGGAAGTTTGTGGGGGCAGTGGAGGTGAGGGTGGGGGTGGGGGGCTGGTGGAAGTTTGTGGGGGCAGTGGAGGTGGGGGTGGGGGGTGGGTGGAAGTTTGTGGGGGCAGTGGAGGTGAGGGTGGGGGTGGCGGTGGGTGGAAGTTTGTGGGGGCAGTGGAGATGAGGGTGGGGTGGGTGGAAGTTTGTGGGCGCAGTGGAGGTGAGGGTGGGGGTGGGTGGAAGTTTGTGGGGGCAGTGGAGGTGAGGGTGGGGGTGGGGGTGGGTGGAAGTCTGTGGGCGCAGTGGAGGTGAGGGTGGGGGTGGGTGGAAGTTTGTGGGGGCAGTAGAGGTGAGGGTGGGGGGGGGGGAGGTTGGGGAGGCAGTGGAGGTGAGGGTGGGGGGGGGAAGTTTGTGGAGGCAGTGGAGGTGAGGGTGGGGGTGGGGGGAAGTTTGTGGGGGCAGTGGAGGTGAGGGTGGGGGTTGGGTTGTGGGTGGAAGTTTGTGGGGGCAGTGGAGGTGAGGGTGGGGGTTGGGTTGTGGGTGGAAGTTTGTGGGGGCAGTGGAGGTGAGGGTGGGGGTTGGGTTGTGGGTGGAAGTTTGTGGGGGCAGTGGAGGTGAGTGTGGGGGTGGGTGGAAGTTTGTGGGGGCAGTGGAGGTGAGGGTGGGGGTGGGTGGAAGTTTATGGGGGCAGTGGAGGTGAGGGTGGGGGTTGGGTTGTGGGTGGAAGTTTGTGGGGGCAGTGGAGGTGAGTGTGGGGGTGGGGTTGGGTGGAAGTTTGTGGGGGCAGTGGAGGTGAGGGTGGGGGGGTGGGTGGAAGTTTGTGGGGGCAGTAGAGGTGAGGGTGGGGGGTGGGTGGAAGTTTGTGGGGGCAGTGGAGGTGAGTGTGGGGGTGGGTGGAAGTTTGTGGGCGCAGTGGAGGTGAGGGTGGAGGTGGGTGGAAGTCTGTGGGCGCAGTGGAGGTGGGGGTGGGTGGAAGTTTGTGGGCGCAGTGGAGGTGAGGGCGGGGGGTTTGGAAGTTTGTGGGCACAGTGGAGGTGGGGGTGGGTGGAAGTTTGTGGGGCAGTGGAGGTGAGGGTGGGGGCGGGTGGAAGTTTGTGGGCGCAGTGGAGGTGAGGGCGGGGGCGGGTGGACGTTTGTGGGGGCAGTGGAGGTGAGGGCGGGGGCGGGTGGACGTTTGTGGGGGCAGTGGAGGTGAGGGTGGGGGGAAGTTTGTGGGCGCAGTGGAGGTGAGGGTGGGGGAGGTGGAAGTTTGTGGGCGCAGTGGAGGTGAGGGTGGGGGAGGTGGAAGTTTGTGGGGGCAGTGGAGGTGAGGGCGGGGGTGGGTGGAAGTTTGTGGGGGCAGTGGAGGTGAGGGTGGGGGGGCGGGTGGAAGTTTGTGGGCGCAGTGAAGGTGAAGGTGAGGGTGGGGGGGTGGGGGGAAGTTTGTGGGCGCAGTGGAGGTGAGGGTGGAGGGGTGGGGGGAAGTTTGTGGGTGCAGTGAAGGTGAGGGTGGAGGGGTGGGGGGAAGTTTGTGGGCGCAGTGAAGGTGAGGGTGAGGGTGGGGGGATGGGGGGAAGTTTGTGGGTGCAGTGAAGGTGAGGGTGGAGGGGTGGGGGGAAGTTTGTGGGCGCAGTGGAGGTGAGGGTGGAGAGGTGGGGGGAAGTTTGTGGGCGCAGTGGAGGTGAGGGTGGGGGGGGGAAGTTTGTGGGGGCAGTGGAGGTGAGGGTGGGGGGGCGGGTGGAAGTTTGTGGGCGCAGTGGAGGTGAGGGTGGGGGGTTGGGTGGAAGTTTGTGGGGGCAGTGGAGGTGAGGGTGGGGGGGCGGGTGGAAGTTTGTGGGGCAGTGGAGGGGAGGGCGGGGGGGGCGGGTGGCAGTTTGTGGGCACAGTGGAGGGGAGGGGAGGGGGGGTGGAAGTTTGGGGGCGCAGTGCAGGGGAGGGGGGGTGGGTGGAAGTTTGTGGGCGCAGTGGAGGGGAGGGGAGGGCGGGTGGCAGTTTGGGGGCGCAGTGGAGGGGAGGGGGGGTGGAAGTTTGGGGGCGCAGTGGAGGGGAGGGGGGGTGGAAGTTTGGGGGCGCAGTGGAGGGGGGGTGGAAGTTTGGGGGCGCAGTGGAGGGGAGGGGGGGTGGAAGTTTGGGGGCGCAGTGGAGGGGAGGGGGGGGGCGGGTGGAAATTTGGGGGCGCAGTGGAGGGGGGGTGGAAGTTTGGGGGTGCAGTGGAGGGGGGGTGGAAGTTTGGGGGCGCAGTGGAGGGGAGGGGGGGGTGGAAGTTTGGGGGCGCAGTGGAGGTGAGGGTGGCGTGGGTGGAAGTTTGGGGGCGCAGTGGAGGGGAGGGGTGGGTGGAAGTTTGTGGGGCAGGGGAGGGGAGGGGGGGGTGGCAGTTTGGGGGCACAGGGGAGGGGTGGGTGGAAGTTTGGGGGCGCAGTGGAGGGGAGGGGGGTGGAAGTTTAGGGGCGCAGGGGAGGGGAGGGGGCGCGGCAGTTTGGGGGCGCAGGGGAGGGGGGGTGGCAGTTTGGGGGCGCAGGGGAGGGGGGGTGGCAGTTTGGGGGCGCAGGGGAGGGGAGGGGGGTGGAAGTTTGGGGGCGCAGTGGAGGGGAGGGGGGGTGGCAGTTTGGGGGCGCAGTGGAGGGGAGGGGGGGTGGCAGTTTGGGGGCGCAGGGGAGGGGAGGGGGGGTGGAAGTTTGGGGGCGCAGGGGAGGGGAGGGGGGGTGGAAGTTTGGGGGCGCAGTGGAGGGGGGGGTGGCAGTTTGGGGGCGCAGGGGAGGGGAGGGGGGATGGAAGTTTGGGGGCGCAGGGGAGGGGAGGGGGGGTGGAAGTTTGGGGGCGCAGGGGAGGGGGGGGGTGGCAGTTTGTGGGCGCAGTGGAGGGGGGGTGGAAGTTTGGGGGGCAGTGGAGGGGGGGTGGAAGTTTGGGGGCGCAGTGGAGGGGAGGGGGGGTGGCAGTTTGGGGGCGCAGGGGAGGGGGGGGTGGAAGTTTGGGGGCACAGT
>NW_027057487.1:0-3685 GCF_011386835.1 Chrysemys picta bellii
CTGACCCCTAGCCCTTGCCATGCTGCAGCGGGCGCTGACCCTGAGCGCAAATTTCCCAGCCCTGGCTGCTGACCCCCCCCCCCCCCCCCAGCCCTGACTGCAGGTAGTGGGCGCTGACCACGAGCCCTGGCCCTGGCCGCCAACCCCTAGCCCCTGGCGTTCAGCAGTGGGGGCTAACCCTGGGCTCCAGCAGGCGGCAGCCCCAGCTGCTGATCCCTGGACCCTGCCGTGTGGCAGCGGACACTGGCCTCTGGTGCAGACCCATGGCGGTGGGCTCTGACCCCTGGCCTCAGACGCTGATCCCGGGCACTGGCCCTGGACGCTAAGCCTGGGTGCTGGCTATGCGGCAGTGGCTGCTGGCCCCACTCGCGGATCCCCAGCCCTGGCCATGCAGCAGTGGGTGCTGAGCTCAGGCTCCAGTGGTGCTAGTCCCAGGTGCCGACCCCTGGCCGTACAGCAGCAAAAGCCAGCTCCGGCCATGCAGTGACAGGCGCTGGCTCAGGCTTCTGGCGTGCAGCAGCAGACACTCACCTGGGCACCTACCCCAGGCTCCAGCCGCACGGCTGCAGGGCTCACTGCCCACCCCCATCGCTCCTGGCCCTCACTACCTCCCCTGGCCCCGTATCCATGCCCCCCATGCCCCTGGCCCCGCTGTCTTCCTGGCCCTGCATCCATCACCCCCAGTGGTCTGACCCAGTATGGCCGTTCTTATGTTCTAGCTGGGAGGCTGTAAAAAGTGATACTTGTATGTTTGTTAATATCACATCACTTTTCACAGCCTCCCAGGGAGCTACTAAGTGTCCTGCAAAAAGTGATATTAACAAACATACAAATATCAATTTTCACAGCATTATTTTTATTATTGAAAAATATTAAAAAACATAAATAAATTACAATGATTTGGATGTGTATTTGGGCATTTTTATTTATTTTCCCTAAAGTTAATGAAGTATTTTAGGAAAAAGTGTCAGTGTTGTTGGGTAGAAAAGGGTCAATTTATTAAGTGTACATAGTCGCCATTTTGATTTGGTGAAAGGACAACCTGTCCTCCATCTTGGCACCCCTTCTCCTTCAGCTCTTTTGGTGCTCTTTTTCAAGCTTGGTGCCAAAGCAGAGGGAAAGATAGTGTCACGTGATAGTAAAATCTGCCCAGCAACAGGGAACATATATAAGGGTGTGTTCAAGCCCTGAGGGTTGGTTCTTTCTGTGTCTCTGGGTGCTGTGAAAACAGGTCATTCCAGTGAGGCATAGAAGTCCTCCCACAGCACCAGCCTTGCTGTTAGCTGAGGGAATAAGGCCGAAGGTGCACCAGCAACACCTAATAAGGTTCCATGGATTTACCCTCACTCACCCGTTAAACCATCATACGGTGTAGTGTCCACATTCAGCATGCAGGGCATCGAGGTCAAGAGTAGAAGGCAGAAGACCTCTCGCTGAAGATCTACTTACCTGTTGCAGAGATTCCTGATCCTTCCACATGTCTGTGAGGTCCTGGTTCCTGTCTGCATTCCTGTTCCTGTTCTTCTGTCCAGTGTCTGCAAGACATGGTATAGTCCTTCTCTGTTATTCTTGCAAAACCCCACTGTGCAAGGGTTTGGGCTCTGGGGTTCATCCCCATTATGCTGTGTTAACAACCAAGCAGTTATTCTTTGTGTTATCTTAGTTGTAGGGAGTCCTAGGGTATGTCTACACTACGAGAGTAGTTCGATTTTACTTAAATCGAATTTTTGGAATCGATATTGCAAATTCGAACGTGTGTGTCCACACTAAGGACAGTAATTCGACTTTGTGAGTCCACACTAACGGGGAAAGCGTCGACATTGGAAGCGGTGCACTGTGGGCAGCTATCCCACAGTTCCCGCAGTCCTCGCTGCCCATTGGAATTGTGGGTGGAGCCGCCAATGCCTTCTGGGTAAAAAAATGTGTCGAGGGTGCTTTTGGGTAACTGTCGTCATCCGTCCATCACTCCTGCCCTCCCTCCCTGAAAGCGCCGGCGGGAAATCAGTTCGCGCACTTTTCTAGTCAGTGACAGCGCGGACGCCACAGCACTGCGAGCATGGAGCCCGCTGCGACCATCGCTGCAGTTGTGGCCGTTCTCAACGCCTCGCAGCTTATCATCCACCTTTCCCAGAAGCAGATGCAGATAAGTCAGGCGAGGAGGCTACGGCACCGCGGTGAGGGCCTGAAGTCTGAGAGTAGCACAGACCTGTCAGAAAGCACGGGACCCAACGCCGAGGACATCACGGTGGCAATGGGTCATGTGGATGTTGTGGAACGGCGATTCTGGGCCCGGGAAACAAGCACTGACTGGTGGGACCGCATAGTGCTGCAGGTCTGGGATGAATCCCAGTGGCTGCGAAACTTTCGCATGCGGAAGGGAACTTTCCTTGAACTTTGTGAGTTGCTGTCCCCTGCCCTGAAGCGCAATGACACCCGGATGCGAGCAGCCCTGACTGTCCAGAAGCGAGTGGCCATAGCCCTCTGGAAGCTTGCAATGCCAGACAGCTACCGGTCAGTCGCGAACCACTTTGGCGTGGGCAAATCTACCGTGGGGGTTGTTGTGATGCAAGTAGCCAAGGCAATCGTTGATGTACTGCTGTCAAAGGTAGTGACCCTGGGAAACGTGGAGGTGATCATAGATGGCTTCGCAGCGATGGGATTCCCAAACTGCGGTGGGGCCATAGATGGAACTCACATCCCTATCCTGGCACCGGAGCACCAGGCCAGCCAGTACATTAACAGAAAGGGCTACTTTTCCATGGTGCTGCAAGCACTGGTGGACCACAGGGGACGTTTTACGAACATCTACGTTGGATGGCCGGGCAAGGTTCATGATGCTCGTGTTTTCAGGAACTCTGGTCTGTTTAGACGGCTGCAGGAAGGTACTTACTTCCCGGACCACAAAATAACTGTTGGGGATGTGGAGATGCCTATAGTCATCCTCGGGGACCCAGCCTACCCGCTAATGCCCTGGCTCATGAAGCCCTATACTGGCACCCTGGACAGTGAAAAAGAACTCTTCAACTACCGGCTGAGCAAGTGCAGAATGGTGGTGGAGTGTGCTTTTGGCCGTCTCAAGGGGAGATAGAGAAGCTTACTGACTCGCTGTGATCTCAGCGAAACCAATATCCCCATTGTTATAGTAGCTTGCTGTGTGCTCCACAATCTCTGTGAGAGCAAGGGGGAGACCTTTATGGCGGGGTGGGAGGTTGAGGCAAATAGCCTGGCTTCTGATTACGCCCAGCCAGACAGCCGGGCGATTAGAAGAGACCAGCGGGACGCGCTGTGCATCCGGGAGGCTTTGAAAGCTAGGTTCCTGACTGAGCAGGGTAACCTGTGACTTTTAAGTTTGTGTACAGAGAAGCTGAACCTGCCCCCGTTTCTTTACCCAGTTAATGTTGACTATCCTCTCCAGTTACATACCCCCTTCACCCCCTTCCAACACACGTTTAGAAATAAAATCACTTCTACTTTGTTAATGAACACCGTTTTTTTTATCACTGTTTTCGCAGGAATGTTTTAAACCTGGGACGCAGACTGTGGTGGGGAGCGGGTGTAGTGTAGTGATGCAAATGACGCTTCTAAACTCCAGGATTGACAGGCTCCGCTGTGGTGGACTGGTTGTTTCAACGGAGCCTGTCACCCCTCCTGATCGGGACTGTGTGTATGGGAGGGCTATGTGACT
>NW_027057488.1:0-3684 GCF_011386835.1 Chrysemys picta bellii
AGATGCTGTCGCGCACTTGCAAAGACTGATAGTTGGAAAAATGGCGCAAAAGGAAGCCAGAAACCATTGGAGGGCTGGGACACAAAGCAGTGCATGATGGGACATTTTGCACATCCCAGGATGCACCTCGCTCCGTTTCCGCCTTCCCACAACACCTAGCGACAGATGGTGTCACCAGGCACTGTGGGATACACACTCACAGTGCATTGCTCATCTTGTCGACAATGGTGCCCCGAATGTGGACACGATCTGTTGACAAAGGGAGGAAAACTCCCATCGTTTTGTACATATAGTTGGATTATGTTTTCCAATGTGCATTTCTTTGGAAGCATCAGGATCTGAGATAGTAAGTGCAGAGCAATATGGGGGATATATTTATTCTCTTTATAAAGCACTATCCCCACTTACGGTGCTATACAAAATTGACAAAACATGTCCCCAATCCCCACTTACGGTGCTATATACAAATATTAAATAACAAACCACTAGCCCAAAGACTGGAAGAGACCTCGTTAATTACATTGGGAAAAGGCATTTTTAAAAGCTACATGTCATCAGTGCAAATGTCTGTGGGAAGGGGAGGCTCAGGGAACTGGTAATGAGATACAGAGCCTTTCACCTGCAGGTGTTGGATCTGAACCTCACTCTGGTCTGTAGTGTGGCATATGGTAAATTAGTTTGGTGGGTCTCACTCTAGTTCCATGCAGACAGGTGCACCTATCACAAAAACACCACCACAGTTAGCATTAATCAGTACCCTGGACGGCTTTTGGATATGGAAAGTGAATTCCCCTCTGACTCCACAGCAGGTGACTCTTGGTCATTGTTGAGACACATTGACAGGGCTGTGGGCGGGGGGTGGGGTGGCTTGCTCTTTGAAGTTGATCCACTATTTGGCGAATAAAGAGATTACTTCAGTCTCCAAGGCAGTGAACCTCATGCCCGCTCGGAATGAAATTCATAAAAAGCCCGATCCTGTGAGATGCTGAATGTCCTCAGATCCCATTGGCTTGAATGTGATTTAAGGCAGCTCGGCAGCTTGCTGGATTAGGCCCTAATTGAATCAAAAGTCTGCTGGGGTGGTGATGGCAGCAAAGAAAAATAAGGAAATTCACTCCACAGGCTGACCTCCAATCCCCAGGCACAGCAGGGAATTTCCTTAACTACTTCCTTAATACACCCTGCTGTGCGTGCGGCCTGGAGGTCAGCCTTAACTGTGGATATCCTTGAGTTTCTTTGCTTCCGTCACAGCCTCAGGAATGTAGTTTTGGGTCAATTAATATGCTGTACATAATGGTTTTGGCTCTAATCACAACCCACCAGGACCCTTAAGATGTTCTACGCGTTCAGTCCGGATGGTTATTTCTAATTGCCGTAGGTAGTTCAATATTTGCTAAGCACTAATCCACAAAGGCATTTAACCTTTGTGGAGCTGGGCCTAAATCTATGGAGAAAAATATAAATTTTCAAAGCAGCGTTTGGAACTAGCTGTCAGCATCTTCAGTATCTCCATGAATGGAGATGGGGTCCTTCACAGAGAAGTGCCATTCTGCTGGGACTTCACAGGCCATCACACTGTAACCAGTTCCTGAGTTTGGAGACAGGAAGTGCACCGCAGTGCATGAAATCATGAGAAAAGCTGGACATGGTCACAGTTGTAAGGTGTGTTAAAGGAATCTCACAGTCCAAGGTTATTAATACAAAACCTTTCATGCTTCCAACATGCTAGGAAAAAAAGATGAAGATGCTCTGGTTGGCGAAATAAACGTCAACTGTAACTCGTTCAGGCAAGGATCCTTTTCCTGTTCTGTGTTTGTACAGCACCTAGCACAATGGGGCCCAGTCCAGGTCTGGGGCTACTGCAATACAAACAATAAAAACAGTAATAAAGAGACGGATGAAGCAATTGGAATCTCTGCCAGGCTTGGAATGTGGCACAAAGGGGGCCCTTTGAGTGCAGGGAGTCAAGAAGTCACAACACTTCTCAGATGTGATGTTCTTAAAATGAGATTTGGATTCTTCTTAAGAGGCTCAGTTTAGGTCTGTCATTGACCTCAATGGAGCCAGGATTTCACCCTTTGAGTCTCATTTAGTAGCTGTATAAAATGAGGAGGATACCTGCTTTACAAAGCTGGCCTATATTAATGTTTGTTCTCATTGCTGTGACCCTTGTCCTCCCTCTCCTGCTCCTTCCTACTTGTTATACCTTCCTACTTCGTTATATACTCTGTGGATCCATGTCTTGAATTTGATGGCAAGCTCCTCAGGGCAAGGACTTCTACTGCCGGTAAAGTGCCTAGCACAATGGGACGCCGCTATTTTAATAAAAAACAATTATAGAGATTTCAAGAGGCATGGTTGTTTGTAAAGTGCATTGTGATACTCAGATGAAGGCACTATGGCCAGGGTTCTCAAACTGGGGGTCGGGACCCCTCAGGGGGTCATGAGATTATTACCTGGGGGGTAGTGAGCTGTCAGCCTCCAACCCAAGCCCCGCCTTGCCTCCAGCATTTATAATGGTGTTAAATATATAAAAACATGTTTTTAATTTATATGGGGGGGTCGCACTTAGAGGCTTGCTATGTGAAAGGGGTCACCAGTATGAAAGTTTGAGAATCACTGCACTACGGTAATAACATTGTGTGCTTCTGTTGTGGCAGACTGACAAGATCCTGTAATATCCTGAACAAACTTTATGGAATTAAGCTAAACTTTACTGAATTAAACTAAACCTTACTGGATTAGGGTAAATACCTTTGTACATTGTATTAAAAATGCAATTGTGTATATGTTATTGTGGCATTGTATGTATCTTCTCTAGTAGCAGGAGAATTGAAACCACCCCCTGCAGAGATATGCCTATCCTAATTCAAACTGGATTCTCCAGGGACCAAGAGACAAGGAGAAATCTTTTGGATAAATGATCTGGGTTTAAATGGACTCAGGGTCTTCTTCCTGATCCAGCAAACAGATGTGACCTTTGTTCCACAGAGGGTCCCAATCCTCAGTGTAGGGTTGGAAGGATAGGGCCTGCCAGAATGCATGTTAGTATGTGTATAGGTTGAGGTTCTGTTCTCGTTTTTAATGTTTTCACTGTCGTGCTTTTTACCTTATATCTGCAACAACTCTCTGTTATCAGTATCTGAAGACAAAACAAGCAAGTCTATTTAGTCTCTGCAGTGAAGGCAGAGAACTGTGCAGCAGAGCCATACCCTGCTCAAATGGGACTGAGACGCAGGCAACAGTCTGGGGAAGCCGAGAGTGAATGCCCTTGCTGGACCTCAGGGGAGGGGGAGAAATACAGGTGCAGTTACCCTGAATGGTGAGTCATGTTCTGGAAAAATGCAACATTGTACGCACTCTTTACAAAAATTATTATGCCCTTATATCTGGAGAAACATTGAGCCATCTATTGCTGTGTTCCATGCAAATTCTCCATATCCTCTCGGCTTCATAAGCCGGATATTGACAGTAAATATTGTAAGTATACGACCAAGCTAATTCTTGGCTTCTTATTTACAAAGGATCCCAGACCTATTACATACCATTTTCCTGATCTTACGCATGCACCACCACAGCAAGTAAAAAAGGAAGAGCATTTGGCTTTGATGTCCAGCAAAAATTTGATGATTAATCACAAAAAAGGAAATAACTTGATATACATACAGACAGACACACACAAAA
>NW_027057489.1:0-3681 GCF_011386835.1 Chrysemys picta bellii
CGAGACCACCCTCGGTTTGGGAGCCCAGCCTGAGGCACCTCAGGCGGGACGTTCCAGGGGTGCTGAGCCCCTGCAATGCCCATTGATTGCAGCTTGAGCAGAGGGCATTTGGCACTTCCTATCAGGCCTCAAGTGTCTCCAACTGGGGCTCCCCAGAACAAGGGCTCTGGCAGTCAGCCGAGAGTGGCCGGCCTGAGGTCACGCAATGAGGCAGAAGTGGAACCCAGGCATCCTGGCTCAGTCCAATAGACCCCAACTCCCGCTTCTGCGGCACGAGGGAAACCCTGGCACCACCTGTGTATCATAGACTCAGAGAATCATAGAAGATTAGGGTTGGAAGAGACCTCAGGAGATCATCTAGTCCCACCCCCTGCTCAAAGCAGGACCAACACCAACTAAATCATCCCAGCCAGGGCTTTGTCAAGCCGGGCCTTAAAAACCTCTAAGGATGGAGATTCCACCACCTCCCTAGGTAACCACGGCCGGCTCCAGGCACCAGCTAAAGAAACAGGTGCTTGGGGCGGCCTATACTAAGGGGCAGCACTCCGTCCGCTATTGGGGCAGCATGTCCGGGTCTTCAGCGGCAATTCGGCGGCGGGTCCCTCAGTCCCTCTCGGAGCGAAGGACCTGCCGCCAAATTGCCGCCGAAGAGTGGAGCGGCGCGATCGCACTGCCATGGCTTTTTTTTTTTTTTTTTTGCCACTTGGGGCGGCAGAAAACCTGGAGCCGGCCCTGTAGGTAACCCATTCCAGTGCTTCACCACCCTCCTAGTGAAATAGTGTTTCCTAATATCCAACCTAGACCTTCCCCACTGCAACTTGAGACCACTGTAGAGTGCACCAGGCTGCAGCCTCTCGGCCGGCTCCTCCAGGGCCTCTCACTGCACTTTGCCCCTCACTAGCTCAGTCTTGCATGCCCATTCGGAGCCCCAGGAAATCGTGAGACCTCCTGGTCAACCTCCTGCGGGCGCTGGGCAGGACAACCAGCCGTCACAGCAGGAGGAGGACACTGGGCGGAGGCTGCTCTGTGACTGTTTCCGATCCCTCGTTGTGTCACACCTCCACGCAGTGTCCACCGACTCTCTGCAGGCAGTGGGTGCTGTCTGGGGTTCTCTGCTCGGGCACCCCACCCGCAGCCCTGAGCTTCAACCTTTTAGCCACGCTCCCGGAGCTGGGTTTTGCCTTTGTTGTTTCCCGAATTCAGCTGTGGCCTGAGTCTATTGGTGCTTCCCCTTGGCAGAGGGTGGTCGACCTGCCTGTCCCAGCACTTGCAACAGGTGTACCCCGAGTCCTTATCCCTTGTGCTACTGGGACGTCCCCGGCCACAGGGAATGCACCAGGGCAGAAAGCAAGACCTTTGCCACAGAGGGCGTGTTTAAAGCAAGCTAAGCTAGGACACTCCAAAGATACCCCCCATTCCCCAGCCCTGCGACCACAGATCCCAGCCTCCCCCTAGCCCAGCCCCAGCTCAAGGGGAGGGGAAGCGGGGCTGAGGTTAACCACTTGTTTCCTTGGCACCAGGCGATGCTCCAACCCCAGATGAGCTGCAGCGTTTGGGCTCTTTACGGCAGGGAGAGGGCCCCAGTTTGGCCAGCCGGGAGCGTCATAGTCCTGGCCGGCTCTTGCTGCACAGAGCTCCCGCGTTTGCTGGCAACCCAGCGCCTCCCCCCCGCCCCCATTAAACATACAGCGCAAGCGGATTAAGGGGCCCCCATTGTTTGATGAAGCCTATTTTGCTCAGGTCCCCAGGAATCCCATTTGCTCTGTTCCACCTTCATGTTACTCTTTCTACCCCGCTCCAATGGCCCCAGCCTCCCTAGGTCCCCTTGCCTGGGCGTGGGTCAGCACACAGACTCACGGACTTTAAGGCCAGAAGGGACCATCATCATTCAGCTAGTCTGACCACCTCCGGCTGAGTTACCGACGTCCTCAAATCAGGGTTTAACAACTCCACGTTACAGAGAATCCACCACTGACACTAGTTTAAACCTGCAAGTGACCCATGCCCCATGCTGCAGAAGAAGGCGAAAACCCCCCAGGGTCTCTGCCAATCTGACCTGGGGGGAAATTCCTTCCTGACCTCCAAATATAGTGACCAGTTAGACCCTGAACGTGTGGGCAAGACCCAGCAGCCGGACACCTGGGAAAGAATCTGCAGTGTTGTCCTAGCTGTGTTGGTCCCGGGCAATGAGACAGACAAGGTGTGGGAAGGAATATCTTTGATTGGACCAACTTCAGTTGGTGAGAGACACCAGGACCTGTAGAAGAGCTCTGTGTAGCTCGAACGCTCCTCTCTCTCACTCGCAGGAGTTGGGCCAACTAAAGATATTCCCTCCCCTCCCCTTTCTCTAAGAAAGAGGCTCACAGTGTCAGCTGGGACAAGCGCTCACTGATTTAAAGAGCAGCTGAGCCCCCAAGGAGTGTTTGCCGGTGGGGGACTCTGCCCTACTGGTCAAAACATGGGCTCTAGCTTCCCTGTTCTGTGTTCCCAGGCCGTCTTGTATGAAGACAGGAGCCAGCGCCTCCCAGCTAATCATTCCTAGGCCTGAAGGCCTCTCTCCAGGAGGTCATAATTATCCGGCCAAGTGGCCTTGATCCAAATGGCCTGGTCTACACTATGACTTTAATTCGGATTTATCAGCTTTAATTCGAATTTACCCTGCAACCGTCCACACAACGACGCTATTTATTTCGATATAAACGGCCCTTTAAATCGATTTCTGTACTCCACCCTGACGAGCGGAGTAGCGCCAAAATCGATTTTAACATTTCGAATTAGCGATAGTGTGGCTGCAATTCGATGGTATTGGCCTCCGGGAGCTATCCCACAGTGCATCATTGTGACCGCTCTGGACAGCAATCTAAACTCGGATGCACTGGCCAGGTAGACAGGAAAAGCCCCGCGAACATTTGAATTTCATTTCCTGTTTGCCCAGCGTGGAGAGCACAAGTGACCACAGATAGCTCATCAGCACAGGTAACCATGCAGGCCGATAATCGAAAAAGAGCACCAGCATGGACCGTACGGGAGGTACTGGATCTGATCGCTATATGGGGAGAGGATTCAGTGCTTGCAGAACTTCGTTCTAAAAGACGAAATGCCAAAACTTTTGAAAAAATCTCCAAGGGCATGATGGAGAGAGGCCACAATAGGGACTCAGATCAGTGCCGCGTGAAAGTCAAGGAGCTCAGACAAGCCTATCAAAAAACAAAGGAGGCAAACGGTCGCTCCGGGTCAGAGCCACGGACATGCCGCTTCTACGCCGAGCTGCATGCAATTCTAGGGGGGGCTGCCACCACTACCCCACCTGTGATCGTGGATTCCGGGTCGGGGATAGTCTCATCAGCTACACCTGAGGATTCTGCCGATGGGGGAGAGGAGGAGGAGGAGGAGGAGGAGGATGAGCTTGCAGAGAGCACACAGCACTCCGTTCTCCCCAACAGCCAGGATCTTTTTCTCACCCTGACTGAAGTACCCTCCCAACCCAGTATCCAAGACCCTGACCCTATGGAAGGGACCTCAGGTGAGTTTACCTTTTAAAATATAAAACTTGTTTTAAAAGCAAACAGTTTTTAATGATTACTTTGCCCTGAGGACTTGGGATGCATTCGCGGTCAGTTCAGCTACTGGAAAAGTCTGTTAACGTGTCTGGGGATGGAGCGGAAATCCTCCAGGGACATC
>NW_027057490.1:0-3680 GCF_011386835.1 Chrysemys picta bellii
GCATCTGTCCTTGTGTGTTCTTGTGTGTGTGTTTGTTTGTAGGGGCCGGCAGGGGCTGGGTGCTGGGAAGGACGCCGAGCCCTGTGTAGGGGGCGGCGTTTGGCTGATTAAGGGGCCCATAAAAGCGGCCGCCCAGCCAGGCAGCGGTACAGCTGCGAGCAGCGGCAGCAAACAGGGCGGCTAACAGGGGAGTCCTCATTGGAGGAGAAGGTACCTGTATTTGCATATGTCCTTGTGTGTTCTTGTGTGTGTGTTTGTTTGTAGGGGCCGGCAGGGGCTGGGTGCTGGGAAGGACGCCGAGCCCTGTGTAGGGAGCGGGGCTTGGCTGATTAAGGGGCCCATAAAAGCGGCCGCCCAGCCAGGCAGCGGTAAAGCTGCGAGCAGCAGCAGCAAACAGGGCGGCTAACAGGGGAGTTTGAGAGAGAGTTCTCATTGGAGGAGAAGGTACCTGTATTTGCATCTGTCCTTGTGTGTTCTTGTGTGTTTGTTTGTAGGGGCCGGCACGGGCTGGGTGCTGGGAAGGACGCCGAGCCCTGTGTAGGGGGCGGGGTTGGCTGATTAAGGGGCCCATAAAAGCCGCCGCCCAGTTAGGCAGCGGTACAGCTGCGAGCAGCGGCAGCAAACAGGGCGGCTAACAGAGGAGTTTGAGAGAGAGTTCTCATTGGAGGAGAAGGTACCTGTATTTGCATCTGTCCTTGTGTGTTCTTGTGTGTTTGTTTGTAGGGGCCGGCAGGGGCTGGGTGCTGGGAAGGACGCCGAGCCCTGTGTAGGGGGCGGGGCTTGGCTGATTAAGGGGCCCATAAAAGCGGCCGCCCAGCCAGGCAGCGGTACAGCTGCGAGCAGCGGCAGCAAACAGGGCGGCTAACAGGGGAGTTTGAGAGAGAGTTCTCATTGGAGGAGAAGGTACCTTTATTTGCATCTGTCCTTGTGTGTTCTTGTGTGTTTGTTTGTAGGGGCCGGCAGGGGCTGGGGGCTGGGAAGGACGCCGAGCCCTGAGTAGGGGGCGGGGCTTGGCTGATTAAGGGGCCCATAAAAGCGGCCGCCCAGCTAGGCAGCGGTACAGCTTTAAGCAGCGGCAGCAAACAGGGCGGCTAACAAGGGAGTTTGAGAGAGAGTTCTCATTGGAGGAGAAGGTACCTGTATTTGCATCTGTCCTTGTGTGTTCTTGTGTGTTTGTTTGTAGGGGCCGGCAGGGGCTGGGTGCTGGGAAGGACGCCGAGCCCTGAGTAGGGGGCGGGGCTTGGCTGATTAAGGGGCCCATAAAATCGGCCGCCCAGCCAGGCAGCGGTACAGCTGCGAGCAGCGGCAGCAAACAGGGCGGCTAACAGGGGAGTTTGAGAGAGAGTTCTCATTGGAGGAGAAGGTACCTGTATTTGCTTCTGTCCTTGTGTGTTCTTGTGTGTTTGTTTGTAGGGGCCGGCAGGGGCTGGGTGCTGGGAAGGACGCCGAGCCCTGAGTAGGAGGCGGGGCTTGGCTGATTAAGGGGCCCATAAAAGCGGCCGCCCAGCCAGGCAACGGTAGCAAACAGGGCGGCTAACGGGGGAGTTTGAGAGAGAGTTCTCATTGGAGGAGAAGGTACCTGTATTTGCATCTGTCCTTGTGTGTTCTTGTGTGTTTGTTTGTAGGGGCCGGCAGGGGCTGGGTGCTGGGAAGGACGCCGAGCCCTGTGTAGGGGGCGGCGTTTGGCTGATTAAGGGGCCCATAAAAGCGGCCGCCCAGCCAGGCAGCGGTACAGCTGCGAGCAGCGGCAGCAAACAGGGCGGCTAACAGGGGAGTTCTCATTGGAGGAGAAGGTACCTGTATTTGCATCTGTCCTTGTGTGTTCTTGTGTGTGTGTTTGTTTGTAGGGGCCGGCAGTGTCTGGGTGCTGGGAAGGACGCCGAGCCCTGTGTAGGGGGCGGGGCTTGGCTGATTAAGGGGCCCATAAAAGCGGCCGCCCAGCCAGGCAGCGGTAAAGCTGCGAGCAGCGGCAGCAAACAGGGCGGCTAACGGGGGAGTTTGAGAGAGCGTTCTCATTGGAGGAGAAGGTACCTGTATTTGCATCTGTCCTTGTGTGTTCTTGTGTGTGTGTTTGTTTGTAGGGGCCGGCAGGGGCTGGGTGCTGGGAAGGACGCCGAGCCCTGTGTAGGGGGCGGTGCTTGGCTGATTAAGTGGCCCATAAAAGCGGCCGCCCAGCCAGGCAGCGGTACAGCTGCGAGCAGCGGCAGCAAACAGGGCGGCTAACAGGGGAGTTTGAGAGAGAGTTCTCATTGGAGGAGAAGGTACCTGTATTTGCATCTGTCCTTGTGTGTTTGTGTTTGTTTGTAGGGGCCGGCAGGGGCTGGGTGTTGGGAAGGACGCCGAGCCCTGTGTAGGGGGCGGGGCTTGGCTGATTAAGGGGCCCATAAAAGCGGCCGCCCAGCCAGGCAGCGGTACAGCTGCGAGCAGCGGCAGCAAACAGGGCGGCTAACGGGGAAGTTTGAGAGAGAGTTCTCATTGGAGGAGAAGGTACCTGTATTTGCATCTGTCCTTGTGTGTTCTTGTGTGTGTGTTTGTTTGTAGGGGCCGGCAGGGGCTGGGTGTTGGGAAGGACGCCGAGCCCTGTGTAGGGGGCGGGGCTTGGCTGATTAAGGGGCCCATAAAAGCGGCCGCCCAGCCAGGCAGCGGTACAGCTGCGAGCAGCGGCAGCAAACAGGGCGGCTAACGGGGGAGTTTGAGAGACAGTTCTCATTGGAGGAGAAGGTACCTGTATTTGCATCTGTCCTTGTGTGTTCTTGTGTGTTTGTTTGTAGGGGCCGGCAGGGGCTGGGTGCTGGGAAGGACGCCGAGCCCTGTGTAGGGGGCGGGGCTTGGCTGATTAAGGGGCCCATAAAAGCGGCCGCCCAGCCAGGCAGCGGTACAGCTGCGAGCAGCGGCAGCAAACAGGGCGGCTAACAGGGGAGTTTGAGAGAGAGTTCTCATTGGAGGAGAAGGTACCTTTATTTGCATCTGTCCTTGTGTGTTCTTGTGTGTTTCTTTGTAGGGGCCGGCAGGGGCTGGGGGCTGGGAAGGACGCCGAGCCCTGAGTAGGGGGCGGGGCTTGGCTGATTAAGGGGCCCATAAAAGCGGCCGCCCAGCCAGGCAGCGGTACAGCTTTAAGCAGCGGCAGCAAACAGGGCGGCTAACAAGGGAGTTTGAGAGAGAGTTCTCATTGGAGGAGAAGGTACCTGTATTTGCATCTGTCCTTGTGTGTTCTTGTGTGTTTGTTTGTAGGGGCCGGCAGGGGCTGGGTGCTGGGAAGGACGCCGAGCCCTGAGTAGGGGGCGGGGCTTGGCTGATTAAGGGGCCCATAAAATCGGCCGCCCAGCCAGGCAGCGGTACAGCTGCGAGCAGCGGCAGCAAACAGGGCGGCTAACAGGGGAGTTTGAGAGAGAGTTCTCATTGGAGGAGAAGGTACCTGTATTTGCTTCTGTCCTTGTGTGTTCTTGTGTGTTTGTTTGTAGGGGCCGGCAGGGCCTGGGTGCTGGGAAGGACGCCGAGCCCTGAGTAGGAGGCGGGGCTTGGCTGATTAAGGGGCCCATAAAAGCGGCCGCCCAGCCAGGCAACGGTAGCAAACAGGGCGGCTAACGGGGGAGTTTGAGAGAGAGTTCTCATTGGAGGAGAAGGTACCTGTATTTGCATCTGTCCTTGTGTGTTCTTGTGTGTTTGTTTGTAGGGGCCGG
>NW_027057491.1:0-3679 GCF_011386835.1 Chrysemys picta bellii
TTCAAAAATTTTAATTGAATGAAATAAAGTGACAACGAAATGGGTGGTTACAAGACAAATGGGTCTTGGTTTCTTTTTCAAGTGGCTATAATTATCCAGTCATTTACAATAGAGCCCAACAGAATCAGAAATATCGGCCTGGAAGGGACCTTGAGAGGTCATCCAGTCCAGCTCCCTTCGCTGAGGCAGGACCAAGTAACCCTGGTGTATTTCTGACAGGTGTTTGTCCAGCCTGTTCTTAAAACCTCCAGTGAAGGGGATTCCACGACCTCCCTTGAAATCCTATTCCAGAGCTTAACTCTTATTAAATTTTCCTAATATCTAACTTAAATCTCCCTTGCTGCAGGTTCATTACTTCTTGTCCTCCCTTCAGTGGACATGGAGAACAACTGATCACTGGCCTCTTTCGAACATATTTCTTAATATATTGGAAGCAGGGACGGCCCGTCCATATAGGTGAACTAGGTGGTCGCCTAGGGTGCCAAGTTAAATGGGGTGTCAAATTCGAGGAAAAAAATCAAATTAAAAAAAATAAAAGGGGGAAAAAATGAAAAAGATGAAAAAAATACAAATAAAATAAGGAAGATGTCATTATTTCAATTCCCATGTGCATACAGAGGGAATAGGAATTATAATTAATTTCTCTACATTTTTGAGAATTTATTAACATGTCAAATCTTTTATTTACTGCAAAAATAAATAATATTTTAGCGAATTTTTTTTCAATTTGCGACGTAGGGTCAAGATGACCCACTCCGCAATTTTGATAAGCAATAACTCAGCCATAATGAAACACATCCGCCAGTGGCAAGAGCTACAATGCTAGTGACACCTAACTCGAATATACATCAAGGTTGCATAGCCAGAAATTAATGTAGAGCGGAGATATCACAAGTTGATACATGTCAAACGGTCATTTTAACACACATCGCAGGTAAGTGGTTAAGAATCGAGCGAATACTGTGGAAAATTGTGTTTCCTGGTGCCAAAGAATAAAGAATAATGTCTTTCAGCATTATAAATCCAAAATGTGAGTATCTTTAAGCGTTATTAAATCTTAGCGTTATTATCGGGCTGTATAATTATGATCTTTTCTTTGTTATAACTGGTTCACATGTAATAAATAAGGTCCATAAAAGAAAAGTGACAGCGTTAACGCTTAATAGACTACGAAAGTGATGACGTCCCCCTCCAAGCGGGTAACCGTGAGGAAGGGGATTACTTTCCAAACAACTGGTGTCAGGTTATAACGTCAAAAAAGGTCATTTTGTTTCCATGTAAACGCTGTAACTAACTGTTTTAATAGGTAAGTGAGTCTATGTTACTAATTATTGAACCTTTAAGCAGTGAAAAGACATGTTGGAATGGCTGCAATGTGGTTTAAATCACCAACCATGTGGTGCAACAGCCATCCTGAACACTATAAGGCTTGCAGTCGGGAGCACAGTACATAACAATATTCAAGTGCCCCATGGCAGAAAGAGGAAAAAGAAAACCCTCCGGAGCTGAGTATCGTAAACAAAAGACTGAGAAGGAAAAGGACCAAGCAAAACAGCAGGGATCCTTCCTGAAATATCTTCTCTTTAATCCAAATAAAGATGGAAGCAGTTCACAGCATCCAGATGAAGGAATTTTACTTGGAGAGAAGGTTATCTCACATCCGCATGGAAGCAGTTTGGAACATCAAGATGATGGAAACTTACTTCTATCTAGATGAAGGCAGCTCACAGCATCAGACTGATATGGAAGTGGAAAAAATTTATTCACCTTCGGACACATGCAGAAATTGAAGTAAATGAAGTAGAATTCTGGAAGAAAGGATGAGGACATTACAAACAAGTTACAGTATGGGGACCCAGCTTCATGGCCCAGATGTAATGACAGTGTGCGGCAAATTCTTGTGGAACATGGACCCGAACAAGTTCATGAATTTCCCTTACCTAAGGATGGAAATAAAAGAAAATTCTCTGCTCAGCATTACAAGAGGAAACTCATAATGGGGAAGAAATTAATCTAAACTGGTTACAATATTCAGTGGCGAAGAACTCTGTGTTTTGCTTTTGCTGCAAGTTGTTTAGAAATCAAGCAATTGGTACATCACTTACTGAAAATGGTTCAAAGGACTGGAAAAATATATCTTCAATTCTCTCTTCACATGAAAGAAATACAGAACATTTGGAATGTTTTCAAAATTGGAAAGAACTTGAATTATGATTGAAAAAAGGAAAACTATCGATGAAGAAAATTTACGTGTGATCAAGGAAAAAGAAGAATATTGGCAACAAATATTAGAGCGTCTGATAGTTTTAGTGAGAGTTCTCGGTGGGCAAAATGTAGCATTCCGCAGCTGTGGTAGAAATGAAAAATTATATACTCCAGGTAATGGAAACTTTTAAAAATGTGTTGAATACCTAGCTTTGTTTGATCCAGTCATGAAGGAGCATCTACGTAAAATAACTAATCATGAAACACAGGTTCATTACTTAGGAAAAAATATGCAGAATGAACTGATTCAAATCCTAACAAATGCCATTAAAAATAAAATTGTAGAAGTTACCCATTCTGCAAAATACTTTTCAATAATACTGGACTGTACACCAGATGTGAGTCATGTTGAACAAATGACGATGAGCATTGGTTTTGTGAATATGGAAAAGTCTGCAGATGAAGATAATGTTGAAGTGCTCATAAAGGAACATTTTTTGGGTTTTGTATCACTGAAGGAGACAACTGGAGCATTTATGACTGAAACTATTCTACAAGAGCTTGAAACAATGTCATTATCTGCTGAAAACTTACGTGGCCAAGGCTATGATAATGTGAATAATAGGAAGGGTAAAGACAATGATGTGCAAAGGAGAATGATGGAAATCAATCCTAGGGCCTTTTTCATTCCTTGCAGTGCGCATTCTCTGAATTTGGTTGTCAATGATGCTGCTAGATGCTTTTTGGAGGCAAGCAGTTTCTTTGACCTGGTGCAACATGTTTATGTGTTTGTCTCAGGCTGAACACGCCGTTGGGAGATTCTGACTTGCCATGTGAATTCTCTAACTGTGAAGCCACTTAGTCAGACAATATGGGAGAGTCGCACTGATGCTTTGAAGCCTCTTCACTATGAACTTGGAAACATTTATGATGCCCTAATTGAAATTTCTAATGATACTACCTTTATTGGATCATCTGGAAATATGGCACGTTCAGATGCAGAAGCTCTTGCAAATGGTCTTTCCAAGTTCAAATTTGTGACTTTTCACTCATTTTGTGGTATAATATCCTTTTTGAGATTAACCTCACTAGTAAGCAGCTTCAGGAAAAGAACTTGAACGTACATTCTGCTATTCAAAAACTGCAGCAAAATAAAAATATTCTGGAGGAATTCAGAAGTGATGAAGGGTTCGAAAGAACACTGGTAGATTCTCTTGAGCTTGCTGAAGAAATAGACTTTCCGACAGAATTTGAAGCAGAGCCGGTTCTGATTCGGCAAAAGAAACAGCAGTTTTCGTATGAAGGACGAGACACACCCATTCAGAATCCAAAACAAAGGTTCAAAGTGAATTTCTACTTCGCAGTCCTTGATACTGCTATTGACTCGGTTGATGAAAGATTTCAATACATGCAGCAGCTAGAGTCAGTATTTGGCTTTCTATGAGATATCCACAGCTTGCAAAAGAAAACAGCA
>NW_027057492.1:0-3679 GCF_011386835.1 Chrysemys picta bellii
CCAAAAGTGGCACCTTAGGAGCCGACCCCATGGGTGCTCCAGCTCTCCGCCCTGCTCCCCGGCCCCAGCTCACCTCCGCTCCGCCTCCGCCTCTGAACACTCCGCCCCGCTTCTCCCCCTCCCCCCCCGCTTCCCGTGAATCAGCTGTTCGCGCGGGAAGCCTGGGAGAGCAGAGAAGCAAGCGGCGGCTTCGTGCTCAAGCCCAGGGAGGCGGAGACGGAGCGGAGGTGAGCTGGGGTGGGGGGAGCCGTCCACGCCACAGCAGGTAACCCGGGGGGAGGGGCGCCCAGGGGAACCGCTCCCCGCCCCAGCTCACCTCCGCTCCGCCTCCCTGGGCCTGTGCGCGAAGCCGCCGCTTGCTTCTCAGCCCTCCCAGGCTTCCTGCACAAACAGCTGATTCGCAGGAAGCAGGGGGGCTGCAAGCTCAGACTGACTCGGTGCTCCAGGCACTGCGTGGTGGCAGCGTGGCCCGGCTCCAGCAGAGCGGCGCGGCTGTAGCACCGCCAGCCACCTCCAGGCAGCGCGGTAAGGGAGCAGGGAGGGGGTATTGGATAGAGGGCAGGCGAGTTCAGGGGGGTGGTGGAGGGGTGGATAGGCGTCAGGGCGGTCAGATGGCAGGGAACAGGGGGATTGAATGGGGGCAAGGGTCCCGGGGGGCAGTCAGGAAGGAGCAAGGGTTGGATGGGGTGGTGGGAGGCAGTCAGGGGCAGGGGTTCCAAGTGTAGTCAGGGGACAGGGAGAAGGGGTGTTTGGATGGGGAATCAGGAGAGGAGTTGGATGGGGCGGTGGAGGGAAGTCAGGGGACAGGGAAGGGGGTGGATGGGGCAGGGGTCCTGGGGTGGGCATCAAGGAACGCGGGGGGTTGGATGGGGCAGGAGTCCCGGGGGGGGGCCAAAAAGCGCTCAGGACGGGGGCGGTGGCTGAGCCCTGTGTCTCATAGACTCATAGACTTTAAGGTCAGAAGGGACCATTATGATCATCTGGTCTGACCCCCTGCATGCCGCAGGCCATAAAACCGTCCCTACCCCTTCCCTTCCCGCTGCGGGGGGGGGCGAGCACTCCATGCCCGTTTCCTGCTTGGGGCAGTGAGGAGGGGCAGCAACGCGTGCGGGCTCCGTGTCCCGCTTGGGGCCGGGGGGGGGTGCGGGTGGAGGCGCGGCGGCGTGCAAGGGCTCCATCCCCGTGTCCCGCTTGGGGCGGGGGGGGAGCTGGCAACGCGCGAGGGTGGGGCCGGGGGGGGGCGGCAGCGCGCGAGGGCTCCATGCCCGTGTCCCGCATTGCTGGCTCCTGTTGGCAGGCAGGCATGCCACCAGGAGCTGCCCCAGGAAGCACCGCCACGCCAGCCTCGGGACTGTGTGCGTGGGGTTTAGAATCCCCCCGCGGGCCGCAGAGTGAGCCCCCACGCGCTGCATGCGGCCCGTGGGCCGTATGTTGTGCAGGCCTGGTCTTGTGGCATACTTGCGACATGTCTGAAAAGCATAAGACGCCATCTGCGGACAATGGCCCCAGTAGTCTGTAGGCCGCAGCGACCATAAACATCTGCTTTACAAATGAAGTCATTCCACTCTATGCCCAATATACAACGTTGGCATTTTATGTGGAAAGCCTCCAGCTTTGCCCCCTCTGAGTGGCGCAGTCCCAATGTTTTGCAACCGTACAGCAGTACAGAGAGGATACAGCTCAATTAGAACCTGAACTTGGTTGTCGTGCCGAGATGATGTTGATTCTGTATTCATTGTAAACGACCCATGGCAGCGGCTGCAATGCCACACTCAGGCACCTAAATAAATGGCCTGACCTTTCTCAAATGCTGAATACCAAGAACTTCTCACTCGAATCTGCCGAAGCCGTGGCTGTTCAGCTCCTCTGAAAATCAATCCACTCGTCTAGATGCCTGAATATGAATGTTAGTGCCAGACTTTGGACAGTGACATAGGAAGACATTGGCCTGAGCCTATGCATGGACTCTCATCCTACAATCCAGCCCCTCAACAGATACATCCCAGCTTCTGACTGTGAGCTATTCAGCTACAATGGGGAGGCCTAGATGCTGTAAGTGAATTAACATGTAACGATAGATAGACAGATAGATAGATAGTATAAGCTATTCTTTCTACCATCTGCCGTACGGATTTGCTCTGTAGAGCTTGCTGTCCCTGTTACTCATGGGTATTTATGTTGCAGAGCCCCACATGAGAGAGGGAAGGATTTCAGGCCCAAGGCCCAAGTGGGGCAGGAAGAAGCACACGCTCACCTCAGTTGCCTTCTTTGCTGAGGTAAGTTTTGTTGACTTGTTGAACTGAGATTGCAGAGCGTGGCTCAGTCCCATATTCTCACAACTGGCAGTGCCCCGTATGTATGTCTGGGGCACCTTGCATCCTCATTTCTTGACCTGTAAGTGGGGTGGCCTGGGGTTTATGTAAAAGGCAGGGATTGTGTTGAAACCATAATCATCCAGATACTTCTGAGGAAATCCCTCTGGAATAGTGGAAATAGCGCAGCATTCGGCCATCAGTCCCTCGGTAATTTCCCAGATTGTGACTGCGTTTGATTTCCCGTGAGACGTCTTGAAAACTGCTCTCTTTGTTGAGAGGCTGAAACTCTGAAAGTTCGCCCTGGAGAATGTAAGCATTGACAGGAGAGCCGTTGTGTTGATTCCCTAGGGCGCACTGTCCAGCACGCCGGCAGACAGACCCAGATCAGAAGGCCTGAACTTGGTACGTGAACGTAAGTAATATCCTTAGGTAAGTGCAGTGAGGAAGCAGAGGTCCCAGGGTGTGGGTCAAGGAGATGGCAATGGGGACGCAGAGGCCCTGTCATCTTCCAAAAAAGTAAGGCAGAAACTAGTCATGTAAGCCACTCACCACAGGGTGGCGGTGATGCTCTGCCTCCCCTACATTTTTCTCCTCTTAGGTCCCTTTGCAGCGAATCAGATTATGTCCAGTCTCTGTGCCCATTGATGCAGTCTGAGTAGCAGGAGCCCTTCAGCCCCACGGTGACATGGGCTGTTATGTGTTTGAATGATTAATCCTTAATCCTTCCTCTTCCTATTCCAGGCCAGAAGGGCTGAGGTGCTGTTTCCCGAGGAGCTGTTCCAGGACTAGTGAGGTAAGCACAGACACGGGCCGTGCACTACAGCTCTAGGTACACCCAAGAGCGCCGCCAGCGTTTTTGCCGCCCTAGGTGGCGGAAGGTCCCGCCCCCGAAATGCCGCCCCCGACAGGCGGCAGAAGGTCCCGCCCCCAAAATACGGACGACAACGGGGGCAGCCGAAGATCCGGCCGCCGCGGTCGCCGCCCCCCAAATGTTAGCGCCCAAGGCAACCGCCTAGGTTGCCTAATGGGTTGTGCCGGGCCTGGGTACACCCCTATAACTCTAGAGGGGCAGGAAACGTGGTCCTTTCAAGTGGAAACGATGGTCGTTTTAATATGAGTGTCGAGTGTTTAGATGCAAGCTGGATGGCTAGAAACAGAGTTTGGAAGATCAATATATAGCTGAAGATCATTGCTTTTATTGTGTTTTTTTCCCCCTCTCATAGGAGCCTTTCCAAGCGTCACAGAAGCACGGGCCAGAGTTAACATGGCATCGAGTTGTTTGTTGCATAATAAAGCTGCTGCTGATTTCCAAGTGTGTGCGGCCAACTTTCCTCACTGCGCACTAGGCTGCGTGTAGCCATGTG
>NW_027057493.1:0-3677 GCF_011386835.1 Chrysemys picta bellii
GGCAAGCTGAACCACTTTAGCAGCATGTTCAAGAGCAGAGGAAGGGCCTCAGAAAGAGGTGGATGGCACATCAGACAGTGGTGATGACATCAGACTCTCTCCTTGAGTCCGAGAGCTTCAGGCGTTGGGTTCAGGCCTTCATCACAGGAAAGCAACAAGGGACAATTCCAATCTCTCTGCATGCACCAGTGTTAAAAGAAATGCTGTGACCTCAGCTTAATAAAAGGGCCTCCTGCAATGTGATTCCTTAGGGTGAATTGGACTGAGCATTGAAAAATGCCAATATCCAAGGCCCGCTGTTGATGACCTCTTTGCAGAACCCATACAGTCTGATGTGAAGAAAAGGTTTTGGTGCATCTCTCTAGATAGTCTAGCATGCTGACAACCTTTGCACTGGGCCGGCTCCAGGCACCAGCCGACCAAGCACGTGCTTGGGGCGGCACCTTGTAAGGGGTGGCCAATCTTGGGGTGGCGGGGCGGCACTCAGGTTTTTTTTGTTTGTTTTTGGTTCGGCAGGTAGCGCTCGGGGGGGTGTGTTTTTGGTTCAGCGCGGCAGCGCTGGGTGGGGTTGTTACGGCGGGGCAGGTTTTTTGTTTTTTGTTTTTGCTTGGGGCGGCAAAAAAGTTAGAGCCGGCCCTGCCTTTGCAACACCTTTTGGTCCCCACAGCCAGCTGCGCATGCCAATGGACATATGCCAGCACAAGAGGACTTCCAGAGAAGACTCATCCGAGCAATGGAAAGCTTGCCTGTTATGAAAATAATTGCAGATGTCCTCACTGTAGGTGAAGGGAGCAGTGATACAGAAGGGTTCCTGTAGTGTCAGTGTTGCAACAGTGCACATCAGGGTTCCCAACTAAACTGTAATTTTAAGAATAGTGGGCCTGATCTTGGGACAAAAACCTGTCAAACCCCAGAGTGATATCTGGGGATTCTTAACTAATCAATATGATTAATATACAATTCATAGATTGGGCTACACTCTATTGAAGAGACACTGGTTTCAAATCCCATCGCCATTTATTGTTGAGTGAGGAGGTGGTGTGTATCTCTAGTCTTTCAGCGGTGACTTCAAATGGAAACATGCAACAGACTGTTTCTGTCTTAGTAAATGTTCTTGGTGTGGCTGTGAATAGTTTAGCATTAGACAACAGAGGTTCATCAAAGAAGCAGCTGTGTGAAAGAACCGTCTCTGACAAGGTACGAATGGGAAAGGTGCCATTTTTGTCAAAGGCGCTCGTTATATTAGGAATTTAAGGGGGACGGGGTGGGATCAAGTCATTTTGTTCTCAGATGAAATTTCAGGATGTAACTTTTTTTTTTTCCCAAGGCATATCTGTGCTCCTTCTGTAACGAGACCTGGATGAGACTGAGCAAAAGTAATTGAGTGTCTTGAATGTAATAGTACAATTTTTGTAAAACTTGATTTCCCGAGCACAGGACTGAACTTGATTGCTCTGGTCTGTATGTATGTGGAGGTTGCAGTCTCTGTCCCAGTGTGGGGGTGAGGCCCCGGGTGGGAGACTGGAGAGTGAGCTCACTCTGCATAGTATCAGAGGGGTAGCTGTGTTAGTCTGAATCTGTAAAAAGCAACAGAGGGTCCTGTGGCACCTTTGAGACTAACAGAAGTATTGGGAGCGTAAGCTTTCGTGGGTAAGAACCTCACTTCTTCAGATGCAAAAGTGAGGTTCTTACCCACGAAAGCTTATGCTCCCAATACTTCTGTTAGTCTTAAAAGTGCCACAGGACCCTCTCTTGCTTTTCACTCTGCATAGCGGTTCCTGTCCCACGGGGCTGGGCCCAGTTCTTCACTCCAACCCATTGGCTCTTGTTGCTTGCTGATTCAGAGGAGCCTGTGATCCACACTCGGAGTGGGGCATTGTGGTGGGAAGACCCTGCCTGCCCCTTTTCCGGGCCCTGGCACTGCCAGATGGGGTGTCTCCTGCCAACCTGGGCATATGAGCGGGCAGCAGGGTGGCCAGGCAGTTCTGGGCCACAGAACCTCCCAAAATAATTCCCAGAGCATATCTTTGAAATCCAATCTTGATTTTAAAATTGTCATTGATGGAGAATCCAGCATGATCCTTGTTCCAGTGATAAAAACACTGATAAAAACAAAAACAAACGTACACCTTATTTCCAGCCTAAGAGAGGGGAACAACTGTGGGAGCTGATGAAACAGTGTCAGGAGAGAGAGGGCAGGAGAAGGTTATAGAGTTGTACTGTAAACCCCCGATTCAGCAAGGCACTCAGGTATGCGTAGGGTTACCATATTTCAGCAAGCAAAAAAGAGGACGGGAGGAGCCCCGCCCTAGCCCCTCCCACTTCCCGCCCCCCCAGAACCCCCAACCCTCCCCCCGTTCCTTGTCCCCTGACTGCCCCCTCCTGGGACCCCTGCCCCTAACTGCCCCCCAGGACTCCACTCCCTATCTAAGCCTCCCTGCCTCTTGTCCCCTGACTACCCCAACCCTTATCCACACCCCCACCCCCAGACAGACCCCTGGGACTCCCACGCCCCATCCAACCACTCCCCACCCCCTGACAGCCCCCCCCAGAACTCCCAACCCATCTAAACCCCTCTGCTCCCTGTCCCCTGACTGCTCCGATCCCTCTCCGCACTCCTGCCCCCTGACAGCCCCCCCCCAGAACTCCCAACCCATCTAAACCCCTCTGCTCCCTGTCCCCTGACTGCTCCGATCCCTCTCCGCACTCCTGCCCCCTGACAGCCCCCCCCAGAACTCCCAACCCATCTAAACCCCTCTGCTCCCTGTCCCCTGACTGCTCCGATCCCTCTCCCCACCCCTGCCCCCTGACAGCTCCCCCCCAGAACTCTCATCCCCCCACCCCGCTCCTTGTCCCCTGACTGCCCCCTCCTGGGACCCCTGCTCCTAACTGCCCTCCAGAACCCCACCCCCTACCTGTACCCTGACTGCCCAAAACTTTCTCCACTCCCCCCAAAAAGGCCCCCCCTCCCGTTTCTTGACTGCCACCTCCAGAACCTTCCTGCCCCCTGGCCCCCTTACCCTGCTGCTCAGAACAGGGTGTTGGGCTCTGTGCGAGCCGCACACTGAGCTCCCCAGCACAACAAAACCCGGTCCCTGACCCTGCACAACAAAACCCGGTCCCTGGCCCGGACCGGGCTGCAGGGGAGAGCTGCCCTTGTATCAGCACAAAGTGCTCTCGCTCCCGTTTTGCTACGCTGCATGGCAGAAACCACTCCCAGTTGCAAAAGGGGAGGGCTGCACTTTGTGCTGATACACTTGCTCAGAATGCAGGGCGGATCCGACTCCTCTACAGCTGCTCCGGAGTCCAGCCCGGGACTTTCCTGCAGCCCTCCCAGCCACTCGCTCTGCTCTGCCGGGGGAGGGGGGAAATCCCGGACATTTTGAGTGCTTTACAAATTCCCCCCGGACGCTATTTTTAGTACAAAAAGGAGGACATGTCCGGGTAAATCCGGACGAATGGTAACCCTATACGGTATGCGCATAACTTTAAGCGTGTGAGTTACACATACTTGAGTATCTTGCTGAATCGTGGCCTTTAAATAAATAAATAAAGTTTCGCCCTCAAACTGTGGTAGATCACTTTCAACTATTTAATGGTTCTGCGTAAAGGATTTGGCTGTGAGCCTGGGTAGGCTAAGATTTGCTTTTATTTTAAAAGTTTAAAGAAACTCTTGT
>NW_027057494.1:0-3677 GCF_011386835.1 Chrysemys picta bellii
GGTAGAAGGCAAATATACTGGTCACTGGATGAGTAGTTTTCTGTTCCCTGAGTGACCAGAGCAGGGGCTGCACTAGAGTAATCAGGAACCTGCTAGAACCGGTTAAGGCAGGCAGGCTAATTAGGACACCTGGAGCCAATTAAGAAGAAGCTGCTAGAATCAATTAAGGCAGGCTAATCAGGGCACCTGGGTTTTAAAAGGAGCTCACTTCAGTTTGTGGTGTGAGTGTGAGGAGCTGGGAGCAAGAGGCGCAAGGAGCTGAGAGTGAGAGGGTGTGCTGCTGGAGGACTGAGGAGCACAAGCATCATCAGACACCAGGAGGAAGGTCCTGTGGTGAGAATAAGGAAGGTGTTTGGAGGAGGCCATGGGGAAGTAGCCCAGGGAGTTGTAGCTGTCATGCAGCTGTTACAGGAGGCACTATAGACAGCTGCAGTCCACAGGGCCCTAGGCTGGAACCCGAAGTAGAGGGTGGGCCCGGGTTCCCCCCAAACCTCCCAATTGACCTGGACTGTGGGTTCTCCCAGAGGGGAAGGTCTCTGGACTGTTCCTCAATCCACATGGTGAATCTCTGAGGCAAGAAAATCCTCCAATAAGCGCAGGACCCACCAAGATAGAGGAGGAACTTTGTCACAGTCATTTAACCCTAACTGAATTTCCTGGGTTTAGAAGGCTCAGTTTTGAGAATTATTGCAACAGCCCGGCAATGTCGTTTACCCTGAATCACTGATCTGTTCTCCCAGCCTTAGCTCCATTTTATCATCATTTGCTTGGATCAGTACATGGGGGTGTGAGCGTTTCCGTTCTCAGGTAACGTATAGGACAAAATACCAACACACTGTACACTAAGGATGGCACGTTCCAGGAGCTAAAACTGTCACCTCAGGGAAATTGATCCCTGGATTTGATTTTAAACTAGCACCAGGTGCCTCCACTTGGAAATACTCTAGGGGAACTTGAAGACTAATGACAGGTTTCAGAGTAACAGCCGTGTTAGTCTGTATCCGCAAAAAGAAGAGCAGGAATACTTGTGGCACCTTAGAGACTAACAAATTTATTAGAGCATATGCTTTATCCGAAGAAGTGGGATGTAGTCCACGAAAGCATATGCTCTAATAAATTTGTTAGTCTCTAAGGTGCCACAAGTATTCCTGTTCTTCTTTTTGAAGACTAATGTAAACTTTGGTAGGCGGGGTATTATTCAAACAAGCTGAAACAGGTATTAGAAAAAAGGTGGAGAGTAAAAAGAAATTGGAATTAGTGTAATGCGGTTGAACCACATATGGTCCTGCCTCTGAACCAGTGTCCCCTTTCCGACACCAATGTCACCCCTTTACTGGGCATTGAGAGATTCCAGGGCCTTGCAGGTTGGCTTCCCATTGGAGCAGAAATCAGTGACATAGTCTGGCTATTTTCTTATTGTAACTTGTTTATTTACATTATAAACGACCCCAAGGGAAGCAGGCATGGGAGGGGCTTGGAGCGTCCTTTAAAGGTCAGGGACAAGCTGGGAAGGGGCCAGGCTGAGCACGAAGGACCAGGCCCTAGGAGGGAAAGACAGGGCAGTTTAGGAGATGGGGCAGATAGTCCAGTTGGTTTCGGCTCCCAGGACCAGACACCCAGAGGTGACGGTGATTGTCGGGGCTTCTGTCCTTCTTCCCCAGTGTAGATTTGATAGTGGAGAAGACTGATGCCGTAAAGGGGAAGTGAGTTACCCCAAGGTCACCCAGTGAGTTTATATCACAAATGCATAGTCGGAAGGATCCAATAGAAACATGGATTTTCCAGTCTCTTCTTTCTAGGAGTCCCCAGGGCTAAGGTAAAACCCCTGCGGCCCCTCCCCATTCTGCTCACCTCCAAGATGTGCTGGAGTTTGTCTGTGCTGGGGGGTGCTGTCAGCAGGATCGAGAGCTCGTCATCCATGTTCTCTGGGCAGGCCTTGCTCAGAGCCTGCCAGCGGAGGGAGACCAGGGGTCAGGAGCCTCTATTAGCACCGGTGTGCCGTTGAGCAGGAGCTGGATGAGGTAAGCGCCGCCTGGCCGGAGCTCGCACCCAGAAACCCTGCCCCAAGTCGGAACCCCCTCCCACACCCAAATTCCCTCCCAGACCTCACACCCGGCACCCCAACCCTCTGCCCCAGGTCGGAACCCCCTCCTGTACCCTAATCCCTCCCAGACCCCACACCCCCACCCGCACCCCAATCCCCTACCCCAGCCCTGAGCCTCCTCCCGCACCCAAACTCCCTCCCAGAGTCTGCACCCCAACCCTCTGCCCCAGCCTGGATCCCCCTCTGGCACCCTAAACCCCTAATCTCCAGCCCAATCCCAGAGCCCGCATCCCCACCGGAGACCTCACCCCTCCCTGCACTCCAACCCCCAGCCCCAGCCCAGTGAAAGTGAGTGAGGGTGTGAGAGCGAGCGACTGAGGGAGGTGGGCTGGGCTGGAGTGAGTGGGAGTGGGGCCTTGGGGAAGGGCATGAAAGGGGTTGGGTCAAGGGCGTTTGGTTTTGTGCAAGTAGAAAGTTGACAACCCTACCTAAGGACCTTTGAAAAGCAGCCTCCTTAGCACCGCTCCTGATACCAGGGGCCAAGGCGCCCCCGGACATGAGAACCACAATAGGCCAGAGCAAAACACTGCGTTAGAAATCGGAGCTCAGGCTGCCAAGCGAACGATAGCTGACAGACAGGAGATGCGGGAATTAAGGTTGTGCCTTCAGCCAGCAACTGGTGTTCATCCGTTTGCACCACACACACACCTGTAGGCAGGGCCACTATTTCCTTGTCTGTCTGCCTGTTTAGCGTCTCTCGGTCCTTACTGTGCCCATCACTGTGGTGTCTGAGTGGCAAACCAAGGGTTTGACGTGTGCATATGAAACTGCCTGACTGGAAGGACGTGGTTTGGTGTGGATCAGTGACTGCTGGGGCGATTGGTGGCAGAAGGCTCTGAGGGCCTGGCTCATTCCGACCTGGCTCATTCCAATGGCTTCTACAGCTGAGAGCAGCCCAGTCTCCTGCCTGGGTCCGACGCAAACCAGGAAGTACAGGACCACGGTCAATAAGAGCAGCTCAAAAGATCATTTTCGCTGAGCCCAGCCCTGCACAGATTTCCAGCTTAGGTTTGCATTTTCAGCAAAAGTTCTTGTTGATTATTTTTTCCCAACCCCCTTCTGCCTCCATAATAGCCAGCCACCCCGTCAGTCGCATCCTGGGGCGCTCCAGGGACAGCGTATGTGCGTGTATGTGTACGTCTGTATATATCTGTATGTGTACATGTGTGTACGTGTATGTACACATGAGTGTGTGCACATGTGAGTGTGCGTGTGTATGTGTGTACATGTGCCCCAGTCAGATGTATACATCTGGATTTCCTTTGAAAGAATTTTCAAATTGAGCTGATCAAGTGCAATGGCAAAGCACCCAATTCCTCTGCCCCCCAACTGCCTTCGCTGCTTTAATGTACAACCTGCTCCGCTGACACCTCTGACTCCTGAAAGCCCTAACGCTCCAGGGGAGCAGGCCGTGCCCTGCCCTGCCCTGGCTGTCCCGGGTGTTACCTTGGAGGGAATCGTTCCATATTCCAATGGGTGGCAGGTCCAGGGAAGAGCCTTATCTGGGGGGAGGCTGTACCAGACCCGCCCGACCCAGGCAGGCTCCCAGGTACTCTCTGCTCGGGGCTGATAA
>NW_027057495.1:0-3677 GCF_011386835.1 Chrysemys picta bellii
TGCCAGAGAGGCTGAGGAACCATTGAGATCAATGTCTTTCAGCACCAGACTGGTGGGAAGCTGCCCAGGTGGTTGGACCTCCAGAAGAGACTCTGAGTCTGTCTAACAACCAGTTAGAGAGCCCTGGTGGAAAGCAGTCCAGGGAAGCAGAAATTAATCAGGAGAAAGTGGTTCCAAATGCTTCACATGGGATCCCTGGACTAAAATCCAGAGGAGTGGGTGAGCCTGGGCTCCTTTACTAACACCAACAGAGAGGTCACTAAAAGCCTGCGAAGCAAAGGCCTCTGAATGCCGAGAGGCTGGAGAGACTCTTCTCTACAGTCTCTGGCCTCTTGATTGACTCCACTCTTCTCCACTATGACAGCTATCTGGCTGGAGTCATAGTAAGGAACTACCAGACTTGGGGCCAAATAGCTATTGGCTGAATCAGGGGAAACTGAGGCAGATTCACCATAACACCTCTTCAACTGGGGGTGGCATGCTAGTGGCTGAAAGCAGTCCTGGACAGCTGCCATTTCCACCAGTGACCACAGCTGGTTTGTCTATGAATATGGTAAAACTTTAGGAGGGGGGATTTTCTAAAAGCTGATGAAAAGTAGAGATGAAAAACATGTTTCAGCTGGCAGATGCTCTTTGTAGAACTTGCAGTCCTATAACTGTGCTGGAAATGAATTCCCCACTTGCTGAATTACACACAGAAGGTGAACTCAGACAGCATTCTAATTCCAAAAGGTGAGAAAGATTCTCTATTAGAGCAGAAACCGCGATAGACAAACAGCAAAAAGGCTGACTAAATTCTTCCACAATGTTCAGGGTTGGGTGTAGAAGATATGGGTCACTTCACTAGAGCTAATTAGATGTAATGATCATACATGGGTCATTAGGAAAAACAATAGATGAAAACATTGTTTTTAAATCAATGGGTGGCAATATTTTTCCAATATCTTACACACAGGATTCTGACATTGATAAGCCAAACTAGCAGGGAAAACTTTTGCTGACTCTGTCTCTAATTCAACTCTTAGTCAACTAATTTGTTTAGTTTCGATATCAGTAATGTCTGTTCACCAGCTAATTAGCTATAGTGTGAAATATACACACACAGGACCTGGGAAATGTTGCTGTGTCCCCATAGCTTTGATTCCAATTAAAAATTGATATCCAAGCTTTAATAGATTTGTGCCTGAAAATGACAAAAGACTATGTTTAACAAGATCAATAGTAATCACACTGACCATTGTCCAGTGGAAAGCTCCTATGAGAAATTCTACATGATACTATGTAGAGCTAGACAGCCTCTTAGGCTGAGGATTTATGAAACTATTTGGGATCACTTGAGGTACCAATTAAAACAGAATAAATTATACTACCTGAAGAATCATTGCTATAATTCTTTCAGAGCTTAATGCAGCCAGTGATTAACTTTCTTAGGAATTATGCCTTTGTTTCACTGTAGTTTGTTAGCATGTTACAGCCTTAACTAAGGTGTAATGACTGGGCTTGCTCTGAAATAGGCACTACTTAGTCCCACCTGCAGATGGTAGAATGAACTGTCTTTTTGGCTTTCTGGTCAGTAACACTGGTAGCCTGTTGGTTACTAGAAATGAGCCCAACTACAAAGTTTGCATCTGGCTTTTGATTTTGACCATCCCTAAAATTTGGGGTTGTTCAGAATGGAGGTTTTCGCTAATTATAAAGACAAGAACAATTTTCAAAATTTGGCTTTAGATAATGAAAACCCATGTTTGGGATTAGACTAGTCATCACTAATAGCAGACAAATCCACTATGTGGCTGTTACCAAAACTGAATGTTGAATTTTTTTTTTAAAGGATCAACTAGCAAAACTTCATAATGTAGTTATGGTGAGCTTATTCTCATTGGGCCTGATCTAAAGCTTATTATATGGGTGGAAAATTCACAAGACTTCATTGAGCTTTTAGATCATGGTTACTGTCATACTTCTGAGTAGCTTTGGTTCATGATTTCTCTTCTCTCCACCCTGCCCCTGAATGTACATGAATTTTATCTGAATATTTACTGTAGTCTGAAACTGAACTTTTTAAAAGCTAGAGTGAGCCTGGGTTCCTGTCAGGTCATATACATGATGGAAGGAGCGGAAGTCTTCAAAGCCATGTATAGCTTCAAAAAGCATTCCTGGATATTTAGCTTCTATAGGGAAGGAGAATGGCAATGGCAGATCTAACACCTGTCATCTTTGAAAGGTTTTTTCCCCATTGCTGAGTTCTTGGCACCATCTTTCAAAGGTGCCTAAAGAAGTTAGGTATCCAAATATCTTAGATTTCCTTTGAATGTTCTGTCAGTTCCTTAAGCTTGGACTTTTTTTGCTTGGGATGAATCCCTGTAGATAAATACTTATGTTTTAGATGGCATGTGACATGTTACCTTTACTGCAATTTCCTGAGAACTGTGAAATTGTGGTTCAGCTCGGATAAATTTTAAAACCGTAACTTCAACTTATATTATCTTCTGGGAAACCTACTAAGAAAGTCAATGCAGGAAAATGGCAAGCAGAAAGCTGCCACACTTTCCATGACCAATAACTTGCAACAAAAGAATTCCTGCCTTGCAGTCAGCACAAATGACAGTCAATCCCTCTGTTAGTCAGATGAAGAGAAGCCTTCCTTGGCAGTTTCTCTGCTAACTGACGCTCTGAGGAGTAGACCAAAACACTGCAATTAGTGCCATGCTTGATAGATGAAATTTGATAATCAGTGCACTTCAGCCTCTTGGATCTAATTACATCCATCCATAGCTAGGATATATTTATGTAGCTGTACTGATATCAAGGCTTCTCTGCCAATTTATACCAGTTGAAGATCTGGCCCATAATCTTCTGAGATTGGGCTGGCTAATGCAGAAAGTTTTGCATCTGACTCTGAAGATGGTCAGAGCAGAGCCCACTTGAAACATCTTCTCTATTAGGGTGTTCCACTGCCTGGGACCCAGCACTGACAATTCCTTGCCTCCATGTCCTGCGAGACTCCCTCTGGGTATTTCCAGTTTGTGCCATTGAGGATGGAGCGCCAAGCAGGTAACTTAAGAGTTAGGCCAGTCTCTGAAGACCAGAATCAGGACTGTGAATTGGACCTCATAGCAGCCAGGAAGCCAGTGGAGAGGGTCTGGACTACTACTAAGTGCTCCTTGTAACTTGGCCCGTTCAGGAAGTGGGCTGCTTTACTGAGGAAGACTGCAGTGTTTTGTACCACCATGCAGTATCCAGAAATCTCCTCTGGGGTGTACTATATGAACCTCAGATGTGTGATGCATGTAGTCCTTTCTAGCAACTCTTCTTCGTAACTAAATGTGCTTTGTATACATGTCCCTTAGGTATCGGCCTGGAAGATCAAGGAAATATAAGCACAACACATCTTGCTATACATAAGAGCTATTGCCAGCCAAATTTAATATAAAGTTTCTCAAACTAGATACAGTACAGCCTCAAGGATCCAAAACTCCCTGTTCCATATAATAGGGTCATGTCCCTGATGTCTTTTCACTACACTGCAAATTCTCTGAATTAATCAAAACTGCAATTAGCCAAACTTAGTCTTTGTCCCCATAACATTCCTCCAGTGTATTATGTTATTTGTAATAAAATTCAGGGTAGGATGTTTCTTTCTGAGTCAAACTTATATTGTGCTGTATCTGGTGGAA
>NW_027057496.1:0-3677 GCF_011386835.1 Chrysemys picta bellii
CCTTCCTGACTTCCCCCCGGGACCCTTGCCCCCATTCAATCCCCCTGTTCCCTGCCATCTGACCGCCCCAACGCCTATCCACCCCCCCCACCTCCCTGAACTCCCCTGCCCTCTATCCAACATCCCGTCCCTGCTCCCTTACCGCGCTGCCTGGAGGTGGCTGGCAGCGCTACAGCCGCGCCGCTCGGCTGGAGCCAGGCCACACTGCCACTGCGCAGTGCCTGGAGCACCGAGTCAGTCTGAGCTTGCAGCCCCCCCGCTTCCCGCGAATCAGCTGTTCGCACAGGAAGCCTGGGAGGGCTGAGAAGCAAGCGGCGGCTTCGCGCTCAGGCCCAGGGAGGCAGAGCGGAGGTGAGCTGGGGCGGGGAGCGGTTCCCGTGCGCGCCCCTTCCCCCAGGTTACCTGCTGTGGTGCGGACGGCTCCCCCCACCCCAGCTCACCTCCGCTCCGTCTCCGCCTCCCTGGGCTTGAGCGCGAAGCTGCCGCTTGCTTCTCTGCCCTCCCAGACTTCCGGCGCGAACAGCTGATCGCGGGAAGCGGGGGGGGCGAGGGGGAGAAGCGGGGCAGAGTGTTCAGAGGCGGAGGTGAGCTGGGGCCGGGGAGCGGGGCGGAGAGCTGGAGCACCCATGGGGTCGGCTCCTAAGGCGCCACTTTTGGATAATGTGCTCACGGGGAGCAGCCGCTCCCTCTGCTCCCCCCCAGCTACGGTCCTGGTCACTTCAACTTACCGGTTGTTAAATTTAGAAGCCCTTTTAGAACCGGTTCCGCGCAGGACAACTGGTTCTAAAAGGGCTTCTAAATTTAACAACCGGTTCCCGCGAACTGGCTCCCGCTCACCACTGGAGACTCCCCTTGCTGCTCTCACCCTAGAAGCCAGAGACCTCCCAGCAGGGCTGGTGAATGCGGCCAGGGAAGGGGGAAGGGTGTGGTGGACTGAGTGTCTAGGAGGTGTGCGGGGGGTGCTGGGCTGTGAGGGTGTGGAGGGCGCTGGGCAGTGGGGGAGGTTTGTGTGTTTTGGGGTGCTAGGCAGTGGGGGCCTGTTGGGGGGTGCTGGGCAGTGAGGAAGATCTCATAGACTCATAGACTCTAAGGTCAGAAGGGACCATTATGATCATCTAGTCTGACCTCCCGCATGATGCGGGCCACAAAACCTGACCCACCCACTCCTGGAAGAATTCTCTCCCTTGACTTAGCTGTTGAACTCCCCAAATCATTATTTAAAGACTTCAAGTCGCTGAGAATCCTCCAGCAAGCGACCCCTGCCCCATGCTGCGGAGGAAGGCGAAAAACCTCCAGGGCCTCTGCCAATCTACCCTGGAGGAAAATTCCTTCCTGACCCCAAATATGGCGATCAGCTGAACCCCGACCATGCGGGCAAGATTCTCTAGCCAGTCCTCCTGGAAAAGTTCTCTGTAGTAACTTTTAATATCCCATCGTTGACCATTGTTATTGACCTATTGACTAAAATCACTGTATCCCATCAAACCATCCCCTCCATAAACTTATCAAGCTTAATCTTAAAGCCAGAGAGGTCTTTCCCTTGGAAGGCTGTTCCAAAACTTCACCCCTCTGATGGTTAGAAACCGTCATCTAATTTCAAGCCTAAACTTCCCGACGGCCAGTTTATATCCATTCGTTCTAGTGTCCACATTAGTACTGAGCTGAAATAATTCCTCTCCCTCCCTGGTATTTATGCCTCTGATATATTTAAAGAGAGCAATCATATCCCCCCTCAGCCTTCTTTTGGTTAAGGTAAACAAACCGAGCTCCTCGAGTCTCCTTTCATACGACAGATTTTCCATTCCTCGGATCATCCTAGTGGCCCTTCTTTGTACCCGTTCCAGTTTGATTTCATCCTTTTTAAACATGGGAGACCAGAACTGCACACAGTACTCCAAATGAGGTCTCACCAGTGCCTTGTATAACGAAACCAGCACCTCCTTATCCCTACTAGAAATACCTCGCCTAATGCATCCCAAGACAGCATTAGCTTTTTTCATGGCCACGTCACATTGCCGACTCATAATCATCCTGCGATCAACCAGGACTCCGAGATCCTTCTCCTCTTCCGTTACATCCAACTGATGCGTCCCCAGCTTATAACTAAAATTCTTGTTAGTTATCCCTAAATGCATAACCTTACACTTCTCACTATTAAATTTCATCTTATTACTATTTCTCCAGTTTACAAGGTCATCCAAATCTCCCTGCAGGATAGTCCGATCCTTCTCCGAATTGGCAATACCTCCCAACTTTGTGTCATCCGCAAACTTTATCAGCCCACTCCTACATTTGGTTCTGAGGTCAGTAATGAATAGATTAAATAAAATTGGACCCAAAACCGAACCTTGAGGAACTCCACTGGTAACCTCCCTCCAACCTGACAGTTCACCTTTTAGTACGACCCGCTGCAGTCTCCCCTTTAACCAGTTCCTTATCCACCTCTGGATTTTCATATCGATCCCCATCTTTTCCAATTTAACCAATAATTCCTCATGCGGTACCGTATAAAACGCTTTACTGAAATCGAGGTATATTAGATCCACCGCATTTCCTTTATCTAAAAAATCTGTTACTTTCTCAAAGAAGGAGATCAGGTTGGTTTGGCATGATCTACCTTTCGGAAAACCGTGTTGTAATTTGTCCCAATTGGCATTGACCTCAAGGTCCTTAACTACTTTCTCCTTCAAAATTTTTTCCAAGACCTTGCATATTACAGATGTTAGACTAACAGGCCTGTAGTTACCCGGGTCACTTTTTTCCCCCTTCTTGAAAATAGGAACCACATTAGCTATTCTCCAGTCAAACGGTACCATTCCCGAGTGTATGGATTCATTAAAAATTATCGCTAACGGGCTTGCAATTTCCCGCTTCAGTTCTTTTAATATTCTCGGATGAAGATCATCCGGTCCGCCTGATTTAGTCCCGTTAAGCTGTTCGAGTTTGGCTTCTACCTCGGATACGGTAATGTCAATCCCCACTCCTTTATTCCCATCCGTCTCGCTTCTACTATTCCTCAGCCTTTCATTAGCCTCATTAAATACCGATGCAAAATATTCATTTAGATATTGTGCCATGCCTAGATTATCCTTAATCTCCACTCCATCTACAGTCTTAAGCGGTTCCACTTCTTCTTTCTTTGTTTTCTTCCTATTTATATGGCTATAAATGCTCTTACTATTGGTTTTAATTCCCCTCGCAAGGTCCAACTCTACTCGGCTTTTTGCTTTTCTCACTCCATCTCTACATGCTCTGACCTCAATAAGGTAGGTTTCTTTGCTGATCCCCCCCTTTTCCACTCCCTGTACGCTTCCTGTTTTTTCTTAATGACCCCTCTGAGATGCTTGCTCATCCAGCTCGGTCTAAATCTCCTGCCTATGAACCGTTTTCCCTTTCTTGGGATACACGCCTCTGACAGCTCCTGCAACTTCAACTTGAAATAATCCCAGGCGCCTTCCACCTTTAGATCCCTAAATATGTTAGTCCAATCCACTTCTCTAACCAGTCTCCTTAATTTATTAAAGTTAGCCCTTTTGAAATCGTAAACCTTAGTCTCCGATTTAATTCTGTTAATCTTTCCATTTAGTTCAAACTGAATTAGCTCATGATCACTTGAGCCAAGGTTGTCCCCTACAACCATTTCCTCAACGAGGTCCTCACTACTCACCAGCACCAAA
>NW_027057497.1:0-3675 GCF_011386835.1 Chrysemys picta bellii
TTTTATATCACCATTCAATTATTAAAGAGGAAAGGGGGGGGGTTAACTGATGTACAGGGGGAAACAATCTGATGCTCAGACCTGAGGGGAAAATTGGGCCTTTGGGGGGTTGAGCTCCCCTCCCCCGGACTGGGGCAACAGTTTCCCTCCAGAACAAGACCTGGCGGCAGACAGAGCTGGAGGATTTTCCATCAGTATTTGAGAATTAGACAGAAAGTGACACAATCTGAGGAGATTTTATATCAATCACCAGTAACGAGTGAGACAGGGCTGAGCTGAAGGGGGTTGTACATCTAATTTGGGAATTTAATGGGAAATGGAGGAAATCTGGGGGGTTTGGTCAATGATGGGTTATCAGAGAGAGAAGGGCGAAATCCAAGGGAACTTTCCATCCACACTCAGTCACTACCTGGGACGTGCTGGGTCCCCAGGCCCTGCCATTGACGTGGGCAGCAGGGAGCCCGGGGTCATGCCGCGTTACCAGGGCAGGGGGGGCTGTAACCGTTTATTGGCCTCCAGAAAGTGTCCCACAATTCCCATGCTGCCGCTCTGGTCAGCAGTTTGAACTCCGCTGCCCTTTAGGCAATCCGCCCCTCCCCCTTGCAAGCCCCAGGAATTTGAAATCCCATTTCCTGCTTGCTGGCTCAGCGTAAAGAGGTGTCCTGGCATCTTCCCAGGTGAGCATGGCTGGCTATCGCACCACACGCGCTCCCGCTTGGACCACCGCGGAGCTGTTGGATCTGATCAGTATATGGGGAGAGGAGTCTGTTCAGTCACAGCTGTCGAGTGACCCCGTAGGAATCAGGACACATATGGGCAAATTTCTCGAGGATTGTGTGAAAAGGGCTCTGATCGGGACACGCAGCAGTGCAGAGCGAAGATAAAGGAGCTGAGGCAGGTGTACCATAAGGCGCGGAAGGCAAACCATTGCTCCGGTGCTGCACCTAAGACCTGCTGCTTTTATAAGGTCCTGAATGTTATCCTCGGTAGTGACCCCACTTCCATTGTCGATAGCCCCGTGGATACCTCAGAGGCAGCAAAAAGAGTAGCTAACCCGGAGTCTGAAATTCTGGATGAAGAAGTGGAGGTAGAAGAGGATGTGCAGCTCCCAGAGGGGTCTTCAGGTGGGGCAGGCAGCCAGGAACTTTTCTCCACTCCAGAAATGCTCTCCGGGGAGCAGGAAGCAGATGAGACACCAGGTAAATTGCTGTGGCTTGTGTAGGGAATAGAAGAGTGGGAGGCAGGTTGTGTTTTTATGAGAGCTGGACATCGTCCTATGCAGCTAATCTGCATTGCCAAGCAGGGTGTCGATGGACATCAAGATCTCCATGGAAATCTCCAGAGAGGGGCTCTGGAAAGTTTCCAAGAGGTACTTGTTAATCCTCTTGCGCAGATTCTAAGGGATTGCAGCCTTGTTAGTTCCCCCATTGTAGGAAACTGTCCCCTGCCATTTAGCAATCGCTGGAGCTGGGAACAAAGCGGCACATAGCTGAGCTGCATATAGACCGGGGTGAAAGCCACAAGCATGCAGTAGTTGCGCCCTGGTTTCCCTGCTTACCTGCAGCAGTGAGATGTCAGCTAGAGGTGTGCCCGCCTGTGGAAAAGTGTGTGATAATTTTAGAATGAGTTCCCTGCAAAGCTGCACTGCAAGCTGTGACTGTTTTCTCCATACACACAACCACCCTCCCCCCGATCCCGACACACCCCATGACTGGGGTGCTTGCGGAGCTGTGTGCCTGCCCAGAGCCAGTGATAAAGTGATTGCTACTAGTTGCAAAAGGCCCTTGTTAACAAAATGTTTCAGTCGTTTGCTGGAATGTAAGAACATAAGAATGGCCATACTGGGTCAGACCAAAGTTCCATCTAGCCCAGTATCCTGTCTTCCGACAGTGGCCAGTACCAGGTGCCCCAGAGGGAATGAACAGAACAGGTAATCATCAAGTGATCCATCCCCTGTAACAATCCCTCTTCTATGTATTGTCCACAGCAGCCGAGACCTCGAGGAACGCACCACGCACCCCTGCCGACCGGCTTTGGCAGATAAGGAAGAAGCCAAGACCCAGCAAAGAAGATATGTTCAGAGAGGTGCTGCAGCGCGATGAGAGATAGACTACGGAACACAAAGAGTGCTGGGAAGCCGAAAGACAGGACAGAAAAGAGAATGCAGCATTTGCTAGGCAAGCGACAGAGCAGATTATAAAAGTTATGGAGGATCAGACACAGATGCTCAAGTCTTTAATACAGCTGCAGACTGAACAGATCTGGGGTCGACCTCCACTGCAGCATGTGCACATGCACAATTCTTTGCCAACCCCACCCCCCCCACGCCCACACATTCCTTTTCACTTCACAGTGCTCCTCAGTTTCCCCATCACTCCACCGCCTCTCACAGCTTGGACAATGAGGGTTGGTGCTCCATACACTTGTGAGGTTTTAACAATAAATAAAGGCAAAGGTTTCTAATGGGACAATGTTTTTATTCTGTGTTCTACAAAATCGTATAGCAATAAGTGCAGTATCGGGAACAGGCTTCTAAAGCATTTTCTCACACGGATCTTGGGCCCCAAAATTTAACATGGATGCCCCAGGGAAGAACCTCCATGGCAGACATGTGTTAGTGCCCCTCATTGTCAAAGTGGTTCCTCAAAGCCTCTCTGATGTTAATAGCCGCCCTCTGGGCTCCTCTGACAGCCCTAGCATCTGGCTGCTCAAACTGTGCAGCCAAGCGCTCTGCCTCAGTGCTCCACACCTCAGCAAACATTTCACCCCTAGATTCACACCGATTATGCAAAGTGCAGCACGCGGCTATGACCACAGGAATATTATCCTCAGTAAGGTCTACCTGCCACAGAGACACCTCCAGCGAGCTTTCAAATGGCCGAAGACACTTTCAACTATCATGCAGCACCTGCTCCGCTCCTTGCTGCTGTCCAGGGGCCCTGTGTAAGGTTTCATGAGCCAGGGCTGTAAGGGGTAAGCCGCGTCTCCCAGGATTACTATGCGCATTTCCACATCCCCCACTGTGATCTTCTGGTCTGGAAAGAAAGTCCCCGCCTGCAGCTTTCTGTACAGGCCACTGTTCCTGAAGATGCGAGCGTCATGCACCTTTCCAGACTAGCCTGCATTGATGTCTCTGAAACGCCCACAGTGATCCACAGACGCCTGCAACACCACGGAGAAGTATCCCTTCCTACTGATGTATTCAGAGGGAAGGTGATCTTGCACTAAAATTGTAATGTGTGCGCCATCAATCGTCCCGCCACAGTTAGGGAAACCCATCTCTGCAAAGCCAGACACTATTTCATGTACATTTCCCAGAGTCACAGTCCTCTGCAGCAGCATGCGATTTATTGCCCTGCACACGTGGAGGAAGACAGCCCCAGCAGTGGACTTCCACACTCCAAATTGATTTGCAACTGACCGGTAGCAGTCTGGATTCCTCAGCTTCCACCCAGCGATTGCAACATGCTTCTCTACTGAAAGGGCAGCTCTCATTCCGGTGTCCCTGCGCCGCAGGTCAGGGGCCAGCTCAGCACATAGCTCCAGGAAGGTTGCTTTACACATCCTAAAGTTCTGTACTCACTGGTCATCAACCCACACCTGCATGACAATGCGATCCCACCAACCAGGGCTTGTTTCCCTAGCCCAAAAGCGACGGTCTATCGTATGCAGCTG
>NW_027057498.1:0-3671 GCF_011386835.1 Chrysemys picta bellii
GACTCTGGCTTGACATTGACTTGGCTGATCTTTGGTCTCTGACTACCTGGCTACGACCTCTGGCCTGGACTTGGACACTATCTCTGCTTCTGCTTTGTCGATGGACTCTGATCTCGGTTTTGACCCTGGTGTGTCCCTGGACCATGATTCTAGCACCACTCTTAGCCTAGGCACAATCCTGCACCTCCCTGCGACCTACGCTCCAACCACTGAGCCTAATTACCAGATGCAGCATGTAACATTAGGTGGTGCAACTTTTTGCAGAAAAGCAGGCTCTGCGCAAGTAAGTGGTCCATATACAACAGGGACACAGCAATAGTATAAGGGCCCTACCGTCAATCAAACCCTAACCCCGCCCCTTGTCCCCTTTAATCGCGCCACTGGACCCCTTGGTCCCGCCCACCTGTCACCGGAAGTCCCACCCACGGGGGTATTACTTCCGGGGTCAAGGTGCCACCTGACCGGAAGCAAGGGGGGTCATGTGACCCCTCTAAGAACTCCCCCCATCACCCTCTACCAATCAGGAGGGGTTTCGTCCTGATAGGACTGCCCCGAGAGGAGATTTTGACCAATCAGGGTGACTTCCAGGGCGGGGAATGACCAGTCCAGAAGTGTGTTGTGTGACCCCTCTAAGAACGCCCCCCATCACCCTCTACCAATCAGGAGGGGTTTCGTCCTGATAGGACCGCCCCGAGAGGAGATTTTGACCAATCAGGGTGACTTCCAGGGCGGGGAATGACCAGTCCAGAAGTGTGTCGTGTGACCCCTCTAAGAACTCCCCCCATCACCCTCTACCAATCAGGAGGGGTTTCGTCCTGATAGGACTGCCCTGAGAGGAGATTTTGACCAATCAGGGTGACTTCCAGGTTGGGGGTTGACCAGTCCAGAAGTGCGTCGTGTGACCCCGCTAAGAACTCCCCCCATCACCCTCTACCAATCAGAAGGGGTTTCGTCCTGATAGGACCACCCCGAGAGGAGATTTTGACCAATCAGGGTGACTTCCAGGTTGGGGGTTGACCAGTCCAGAAGTGCGTCGTGTGACCCCGCTAAGAACTCCCCCCATCACCCTCTACCAATCAGGAGGGGTTTCGTCCTGATAGGACCACCCCGAGAGGAGATTTTGACCAATCAGGGTGACTTCCAGGATAGGGGGTGACTGGTCCAGAAGTGCGTCGTGTGACCCCTCTAAGAACTCCCTCCCCCCTACCCATCAAGAGGGGTTTCGTCCCGACAGGACCTCCCTGCGAGGAGATTTTGACCAATCAGGGTGACTTCCAGGTTGGGGTGACCCCTCCGGTAGTGAGTCATGTGACCCCACTAAGAACTCCTCCCAAGGACCTCTGCCAATCAGAGTGCAGCACCATTGCCCCGTAAGTTCCAAGGCCAGATAGAGGAGGCGGCCATCTCTTACCAAGGACACGTGTTTTAGAAATCACGGAAAGGCTGCTGAGAGGAAACATGCACTCCTTCACCACCCCCGTGAGAACTTCGGACTTGTTTTAGCCCCGAGCACCTTTGAACTTGTGTGGAGAAAGCGCTACATCAGCGACAGTTCCGAGGAGGACCCTTTGACCCAGATGTTGATGGATAAGTCGTAACCCGACCCCGCAACCCTCGTGAGGCATCACGATGAGCATGATGGCCTCTCTTTGTCCACCCCCTCAGAGGTGGAAGGCGATCGTAGCTTGGGGGAGGCACCGGCGGACAAAGCGAATGGAAAAGACGGAGCTCAGGTAAAATGAATGATTAAGAAGCAGTGGTCAAGGAGGGGTGGGTAATGGAATAGGAACCGGGGGTTGCGTAAATTAAAAAACAAGCAGTGAGGGTGTTTACACGGTTTCTTTTCTGAAAATCTCTCAACAGGTCGACGATGCCTTTTTAGAGGCCTTTAAGAACTTACACATCGGCAGCCTTGTGGGAGTAAATATATCGTGCGTCAGCTGTTTTTCCTCATGTCTGAGACACAGATCTCAAGGCGAAAAGGACAAAATGGAAGAATGAACCATCTGAGACTCCCTGATGGTAGGGGTCATGGCATCCATTTCTACAGGTGGCTGTAAAAGGTTGTGTTAAACCAGGCGATTAATAAAACTTATTTAAATGTGTCAATATGAATGTGTCCCCTTTCATACTCGTGGTAGTAAAAGACGGTACCAGTAACAGTCACGTCTACACCGATGGCTCCGTTAAAGAAAATATATTACGCCCCCGGGGAAGTTGGGAGCTTCGGCGCGGTCACCATTTTGTTACCAATAATGAAGTCAAAGCAGACCTGTGCAATAGTCCAGGACTAGATCTTTCAAACTGTCGAAGTTGATCTTTTCGCAGTTTGCTACATTTAGGGTAATACCTTTGACTTTCATACAGGCCTTTCCACCCAACAGCTTATACCCATAGGTATTCGGGCCTGCCGACACAAACTTGGTGATGTGTTGATCTGGCGGGATCTGACTCGTGAGGTCCCCTAAATAATCCCCCAAAGGGGGATTCCAGTCACCCTCCCTTTTCACAAATATCACCGAGTCAGTGTCGTGGGACAGGCACCGCTCTTGCAAACCTTCTAGGAGGCTGTATAATTCTAAGCGGGCATAAGCGGGGTGAAACAGGCTATGAAAACATTGGTATTGCCAGAGACAGAGTACCGTTCTTTTGCGTGCTTCCATGCCATGCACGCTGTTTCATCATCGATAAACTCGCAGGATGAAACCTCATAATTGGGGGAGAACAGGTACTGCAAGAGTTCGTCAGGGTCTCTCACGATGCTGGTGTTGGGTAGGTTGGATCTTTGGACGAATTTACCCCACAGAGAATTTAAAAACAGTTTAGCGATTTGGCGTTTGGCAGGGTTTGATCTGATCTCGTGTTGGCGTAAATGCACGCCTTCTTTCTGGTAGAAATCGCTAACGTACTTATTTTGTTTCTCCTCGTCTGTGCACCAACTGGGATACCCTGAAGCCTCTTGTTTCTGGTGGAGGTGTAATTTTATGTACTCTAAAAAGAGTTTCAGATTTTTCATTAAAATTTCCAGATTTCATAGATCTTAGCCACTGCGTACCCCTTCGCTATGGCCGCGTTCAATTCCACCTTGCTCCACGTCCCCAGGATGGCCCGGTCCTCGTCAGTATGGGTGCATGTCTCCCGCTGCTCGGTTTCCGCACAGGTTCGGCATAGCGAGAACATAAGCTTGCCACCCACGCTGACAGGTAACAATAGGAAAAAGAGGCCTTGTGGGGGGTACACTAACTTTTGCAATTCCAAAATAATTTGCAAGGGGTCCAAATGTGTCAGACTATATCGGGGTGTCCGAGAGGGTATTCTTTGGTTTTGTTTACAAAAGGGTACAGGCTGGTAAAATCATAATAGTGGATTTCTTCCCCGGGGTTAGGCTTGTAATATAGGCGGATAGCATTTGTCCTTCCCCCAAAAAGAGCATCCTAGGCACGAGAGGCTGGGGTAACTGGGCTCAGTTTAAAAAGTCTGCAAGCTCCCTGTCTGTTTCTTTCATCACCTCCCACTCGTGCTCCCAAAGAGTCCTCACTACAAAACCAAGTCGTTTCAGATAGTCGGTCTTGAGCTGCATCTTGTAATAAAGAAACCGAAAGATGTTCCCGTCATAGGATTTTGTGCTTTTTCACAATAACAAGTGACACGGCCGTGGGAAAAAAACACCC
>NW_027057499.1:0-3671 GCF_011386835.1 Chrysemys picta bellii
AATTTAGCTTCTCTGCAATGACATTATCAGCTTTGAGAGCTCCTTTAGCACCTTGATCATCTAGTGGCCCCACTGATTGTTTAGCGGGCTTCTTGCTTCTGATGTAATTTAAAAATGTTTTTATATTTTTGTCTCCCTCTTGCTAGTTCCTAGTGTAAACCAGGCCTAAGAAATACTTTCTGGGCCTGATCCTGCTTCCTTTGAAGTCAGTGGCAAAACTCCCATGGATTCCAGATGGGAGCAGGATTAGCACCATTTCTGATATGAAATAGGTGCGTCATTGTAGTGTTCATATCAGAGGATTTGTATTCTAATCAAGGATGGGCAAACTCATCTTGTCGTATTGCTGAAGCCTCTCAGAGCTCTCCGAAATTAGACTCAAGCCCAAACGCGATTGGGTTCATGTTCTGTTCTGGAGAAGAGGTGGGATGAAAGGAGCAGAGCTGGGTCATGGGGGGAGGGGGAATCCAATGAAAAGGATGAATGGAAAATAAGCAGAGAACAGAGTGAAAAGCTAATAGACTGCAGGAGACGCAGGAGCGAGGGGCTGGGAGAACAATTCTAACATCAGTTTATTTTTGGGCAGGTGGAGAGTATGCGTCTATCCTTAGGGCTGTGTGAGCACTGCACTCCTGCAAGTCAACAGTTCCTAACCCAGCCCCTGGGGGCAGCCCAGCACAGGACGAAAGGGTAATGGTGTCTCATTGGGGTTCCCACGGCATGAACTTCCATGCTCAATTGCCCCCACACCTCTTCCCTGCAAGCCATCCTCTAGTAGTGGCTACAGTTGGCCCCTGCCAGCAAAAGGCTACTTCCCAGCCCAGTTCCTAGTGTGCCTGCTGCCCCACCTCCCCACTGCCCCCAGCTCCCAGGCTAGTATTTCCCACATGCACCCTCGGGTTCATTATTCAGTACCTGTGCCCTCAGGATGTCATTTCCTGTCCCTGTACTTTGGGCATCACGGCTGCTCTATAAACTAGTTAACTAGACCCTCTCTCTGCCTCCGCCAGGGTGGAGGGAAGCTAACTAGTAATGAGCCAGCAATTTCTTTACAATCGGGTGAGAAGGCTCATTAAATCATCCATTCTTTAGAAGTTCCCTGGTTGCTGATTCTAATGCCAATTCCCTTGCTTCAAAAACAAATAAATAAAGGAAAGAAAGAAATTTGATTGTTTTTTTATTTGTTCAGATTTATCTTTAAAAAAATCAATCTCGGTGACATTTGAAAGAAAAGAATCCAAACTCCAGGAGCAAATTAGCAAACCTCTAACCAGTTTCATCCAATCTAACATAGATTTCTTTTTTTCTCATTTCTGTTAAACTAAATTTCCAAATTGAGGAGGGGGGAAGGGAAATCAATGTTTTCTGGAGTCATCATTGAAAATGTCTGACTATAATCAAACTAGATAGTAAGTGAGAAATTAATCCTAAAATCCAGCCTTTTTATTGGCATATTTATGGTGGCTTTATTTCTGGTCAATACAGAGAATGTTAGTTCATGATAATTTAAGGGAGATTAAATTTCTGTATGATGAAGAAACTATAAATTGTGTTACACTGAGAAATGAAAGATGGTTCGTTAGAGAGATGTAATCAACCTCTGTTTATTCCGGATGACAAATCTGCAAATTAGGTGTGTGGTTTTGTTTTTTTTTAAAATAACATATTTTCCATTCAAATATATAAGAATATTGAGACTTGTTAAGGATGTTTTTTTGCCACATTGCTTTATGTGGCATCTCATGACATTCTCTGCACTCAGCGGGCCTAATACAAAGCCACTGACGGTAACTGGAATTTTTCCATTGACTTCAATGGGGCTTGGATCAGGTGCTAAAAATGTAGAAAGAGAACAAGAATAATTAATAGTTAAACCTGCTCTTCTGATAGTCCAGCTTCTGACTGAGGACATACAAATTTACATACTTTCCGGGTCCATGAACAAGTAAAATCCCATCCTTAACCAAAACCTTGCGTATGCGTTTTTGAGAACGGTCCATTAATATAAATATTAGACCGAACGCTAAAACTCTGACGCTGCTCTCTCAAGTGTTCTGCACAAGCATGAATTTTACCCTTCATGAGTGTGGAAAGATGACACTACAGGTATCTGCAGCAACCTGAGGTTAAGCAATATAAATCCCTGAGAAAATGCTGAACATTTTCAAACCCGATTGCCTAAAATGGATTAAGAGCCCACGTTTAGACCACTCAGGTGGCACATTTTGATCAGCTGTCTTCAGGCAGAGTCAAATGTTAGTCATCTATTTAAGAACCAGCATTCACTTTGAGTGACATTCTCATACAAGGAAATCATGCTGGGTTAACATAAACAAGATATATGACAGTGAATAAATCAGTTCCTGCCGAAAATATAAATCACGTTAATAGGTTGTGCATTCATTAGTCCATGTAGACCCTGCTGGTGTGCACTAAAGGTCCCATAGTGTGCTCTAACATAGTGTGGTTTCAAACAGCACAATGTTAAGGTGCACTAGGAAACTTTTTAGTTTACACTGACCATTTCATGTGCAATACATTCGTGCAATTTAGAAATCACACTCTCCTAGTGTGTATTGCTGCATTGCTTGTGCTCCTAAGTTACTTGGGTAACATTTTCAAAAGCACCTAACATTTATATTTAGATAGAGAATGACAGTCACCTGTTATAGCCACACTTTATATTAAAGTCTCATTCACAAATAATTTATTAAGAGTTAATAAAGAACTAATAGATATTTTAATATATGGCTATTCAAGTGTTATGCTGCCCAGATCAAGGGATTGCTTAAAACCAGGGCTAATAGTCATCTATAACTACCTCAACTGAAGAGTTTATAACTAGTGTTGGTAGGAATGCTTAGTGACATGTGGTGGTGATGTTTGTAGCGTGTTTTGTTGAATATGCTGTTTGATCACTACCAAAATGTATTTGAGACATATCGATTTTGACAAGTTTTTGACAGGAAGGTCTCTGAGGTCCAGGGCAGAGTCTTGTAGCACTTCCAAAAAGAGACAGAGACCGACCTGAATTAAAATCTGACCTTTTCAATCTGAAAATAGTCATTTCGACATAATTCCATTTGGCAAAATCATTTGAAAGGGTTTGGTTTTGTCCCAAATGAAATAAAAACAAATGTTGAAACCTCAAAAGTTGTTGTGAAATTATCATTCTCCAACCAGCAATACTTATAACCTTCCATACCACACACTGGTAATGATTATATCATCCTATAACATCTATCAGTCATTTACTACCGTTGATAATCTAGACATGTACCACTTTGTTTGTTTGCCTGAATATATCTGAGCACTCCACCTCGTCATTTAAATAATGTCACTCCCCAAGCTAAATGTAATATTCTAAACAGCTGAATTTAAATTTGGGGGAAAAATACATTGTGACTGGTTATTAACAGGTCTTGAGATGTGAAAAGAAAGGAGAAAATTGATTTGTGTAAAATAAGAACCTCCTAAAAACTTGAACTGAACCTACAACTGTTCTGAGGTTTGACAAAGTTTCAATTCACTTCTAGTCGTAATAGATTTTTGCACACCTTTTTTCTACTGCTGAAACCCCACAGAGGTTCAGAGCCCTGGCTCCAGTCCAAGCCCGAATGTCTGCACCGCAACTTCATAGCCCTGTGGCCCAAGCCCCGCACACCCGAGTC
>NW_027057500.1:0-3671 GCF_011386835.1 Chrysemys picta bellii
GTTACTGGTTCCATGCTAACCAGATCACACTGCAATAAACATAGGCACCATTATTTACTAAGACAGCCTGGGCAAAGAGTGGCATTATATAATATATAGTTTCAGAGTTAAAAACAGCAAGTCTTACCTCTTTTTGCAGTCCAGCAGCTATTCAAGAAAGTTTTCTGTTGAAAAGAACAAGCTCCAGCATACCTGAGGTTTTTATACCATCTTAGCCCATTGTTTCAAACAGACTTCAACACAGTTGCTAACAGGTTAATTTAATCACCCCTCCCATAGCATTCCCTTTTGTGATCTGGGGTAGTGAAACCGTTTTGTCTGTACAACAGGGCTTCCCCCCCGCTTTAAGTTAAAATACATTTGTGGCTGTCTTACAGTATTAAACAGTACCCATTTCCAAGTGGGGGCCCTTTGCAGATATCAATGAATGTCTTGGGCGTTGGTTGTTTTTTAAAACATGTTTCTTTCATGCTTAAAGTTTGGGGGGGTGGGGTTGTTGCCTAGAAAGAATGACCCATAGCATTCAACCAACTCCCGGGCCATATTTAAACTGTCCAATAGAGTTCCACCAACCCCAGGGGTTATATTTAAACTGTCCAATAGCATCTGTGAATTCCTGAGGTTTAATTTCATTTCATATTAAGCAGAACTCACCATCCACCCCCACTCACCCCTTACTATGGGTGAACTCCCATCAAATGTAACCCTATAGCAACGAGGGTAAGTAATTGCAGTCACCCTGGCTATTCAGTGAGGGGTGTGTGTGTGTGGTTAAACCCATTTAGTTCAACAGACTAAGGATAGCTCTGTGGTTTAAGCATTGGCCTACTAAGCTCAGAGTTGTGACTTTAAGTCTTGAGAGGGCTACTTAGGGATCTGGGGCAAAATCAATATTTGGTCCTGCTAGTAAAGGCAGCTCTATGAGATAGGTATATCTCCATATTAACTCTATTGTCTGAACTAGACTTGTTTGTTTTATTGTAAGCACATTTTTAGGATTTTTTCCCCCTCCCACCACAACATACATTTCAGCTTTTTGCTATACACACACAAAAACACAAGAGCTAATTCTCACTAACAATTTATTTTTGTATTTAAAAAACTTACAGCTCCTTGAAAACAAACCAAACTGCTTCATTAAAACCTTTTAGCTCACCTAAAGGCCAAAGGCCTTCTAACAAAACACAGATAGTCACAAACCCCCTTTTCAAAAATTTACAGCTACCAAGTTTTATATGGCATGTTTGTCCCCTCACCATTCTCTAACTTAATCCTTTTAGATTTCTTACAAATAGTTTTTTGTTAAGCAGGGTTCTGTAACTCTTTGTGCGGACTAGACGGTCAATATAACGCTGTAAGCAGGCATCTTCCAGTTTGGTCCTATTCTTTAGAACACGGTCAGGGTCTGCACTGAATTGTACAGCATTTATCAAGGTCACCCCTTGCGCTAAATGTTCTTGGGTTAGGCACAGACATTGCATAGCAGAACCTATGGCAATAACAGTGTTTAATAAGCTTTCCAAACACAGCTCAGCACACAGGCCCCGGAGCTTGCAGTTTATATCCACTGAAGTCCAAGTCACACAGTCATGGTGCCTTTGGCCTGGCACATCTATGACACAGTCCTCACAATCTTCAGAAAGCTTTTCCCTAAGGCAGTGTTTAAGGATAGCATAAACAGCAACGCGTACAATAGTCCGCATGACTTTTTTACGCTCCGACGTGGCACTGGCTCAGTTAGTTCTATGCCAAGCCGCCTCCTAAACTCCTCCTAGCCATCATCCTCAGAGTCCTCTTCAACAACTTGTATCGGCGTTGAGCAAAAACATGGTGGGCCCGGTTCATCTTCGCTGCTTGATGCAACGCTGTCCAGGGCCTGCGGGTCCTCTAGAAAGGCATCGTCGAGCTGTTGAGAAATTTTCAGAAAAGAAACCGTGTAAGTACCCCCACTGCTTGTTTTTTAATATACGCAACCCCCGGTTCCTACCCCATTACCCACCCCTCCTCGACTGCCGCTTCTTAATCATTCATTTACCTGAGCGCCGTCTTTTCCGTTTGCCTTGTCCGCCGGTGACTCCCCCAAGCCTCAATCGCCTTCCACCTCTGAGGGGGTGGACAAAGAGAGACCGTCTCGCTCATCGGGGTGTCTCACGAGGGTTTCGGAGTCAGGTTCCGGCATATCCAGCAACGGCTGGGCCAAAGGGCTCCCCTCGGTCGCTCCCTCCTCCTCCTCGGAACTGTCGCTGATGTAGCGTTTTCTCCATGAATGGTCAAAGGTGCTTGGGGCTAAAACAAAATCCGAAGTTCTCACGGGGGTAGTGAAGGAGTCCATGTTTCCTCTCAGCAGCCTTTCCGCGATTTCGAAAACACGTGTCCTTGGTAAGAGATGGCCGCCTCCTCTGTCTGGCGCTGGGACTTATGGGGTAATGGTGCTGCACTGTGATTGGCGGAGGCCCTTGGGAGGAGTTCTTAGTGGGGTCACACGACTCACTTCCAGAGGGGTCACCCCAACCTGGAAGTCACTCTGATTGGTCAAAATCTCCTCTCGGGGAGGTCCTGTTGGGACGAAATCCCTCCTGATTGGTAGAGGGCGGTGGGGGGAGTTCTTAGAGGGGTCACACGATCCACTTCCGGATGGGTCACCCCCGCCCTGGAAGTCACCCTGATTGGTCAAAATCTCCTCTCGGGGCGGTCCTTTCGGGACGAAACCCCTCCTGATTGGTAGAGGGTGGTGGGGGGAGTTCATAGAGGGGTCACATGACCCACCTTGCTTCCGGTCAGGTGGCTTATTGACCCCAGAAGTAATACCCCCATGGGTGGGACTTCCGGTGACAGGTGGGGGGGACCAAGGGGTCAAGGGGCAGGTTTATGGTTTGATTTACGGTAGGGCCCTTATACTACTCACACCACAGCAGGTGTGAACAATGACCTCACTACCTGAGCCTGGCCCGATGCTGCCCCTACTGGAATTGTGCAATGGAAAGGACTGAAATTGCTGGAGTTCCTTTAACCAGCCTCCGCCCCTGGACCTACTCCACCATTCTTGACTCAGACACCCGGCATTCCTGATAAATGCCCGGATTACATGGATACCTTTGAAAGAAATAGGGAATCGTTACCTCTGCACCGGGACTATGACTGCCCTATTGACCTACAGCCTTGGTTGAAAGTTGCCTTCACCAGTATTTACACATTGTTGGAACCAGAATTAGTGGCTCTCCCTGCGTACAGTTCTAAAAACTGGTCCTAAGAATTTATGAGCAAACATGCGTTTCCCACGGGTGCCCAGGCCTTTTTTGGGAAGAAGAAATGTGGGACTGTACTACGCCTCTCTTTAGACAATCAGCCCCTCCGAAAAAAGTGATCGTTTGGAACCATTACCCCCTGCTGTGAATCCCACAATTGTTGGCTCACAGGAAATCTGCAAAGTTGTTCATCAAACTTCATCTGCGAGGATTTCCAATCTAATACTCATTTGGGCAGGGGACAAATGGAAACCAGATTTCAAAGCACACTATGGACATTTTAACTGTCTGATATGCCATTTGAGCGAATTAACGGTCCCCTCACCTTGCAACACATCATCAGTGATGTATTTGGGGACATTGTGGATCCACACAGTGCCATCTATTCAGGTGACAGACTTCTCTTTCTGGAGAACCCAGAGCAGC
>NW_027057501.1:0-3670 GCF_011386835.1 Chrysemys picta bellii
GGGAAATGGAGCCCCCGGCACTCACTAAAAGGGAAAGTGGTGGATTCTCCATCTCTTGATGTCATTGAATGAAGACTAGATGCCTTTCTGGAATGTGTGTGCCCAAAAAGTAACTATTGTAGTATACAGGAGGCCTATGATATGCAGGGGCTTAGATGAGATGCTCTAAAGGTCTCTTGTGGCCATAAAGTCTACAAATTTTGGAAACACCGAGTGTAGTATTGGGAGCAGCCTGTGATGTTTTACTGTCTAGCCGGCTTGCTTCCTAGAATGAAGACGCATTGAGTGGGGTGATCCACAGAGAGTACCTGTGTCAAGGCTGTATCCCCACTTTGAAGTTTAGGGTACAAATGTAGGGGCCTGCATGAAAACTTCTAAGCTTAACCACCATCCCAAGGCTAATTTCCTCCCATGGGTAGCCTTGAGAAACCTTTCACCAATTCCCTGGTGAATACAGACCCAAACCCCTTGGATCTTAAAACAAGGAGAAATAAACCATCCCCCCTCCTTCCTCCCACCAACTTCTGGTGAATACAGATCCAACCCCCTTGGATCTAAAAGAAGGAGAAATTAACCATTCCCCTCCTTCCTCCCACCAACTCCTGGTGAATCAAGATCCAAACTCCTTGGATCTTAAAACAAGGAAAAATCAATCCGGTTCTTAAAAATAAGGCTTTTAATTAAAGAAAAAGGTAAAAATCATCTCTGTAAAATCAGTATGGAAATTAACCTTACAGGGTAATCAAACTTAAAGAGCTCAGAGGACTCCCCTCTAGTCTTAGGTTCAAAGTACAGCAAACAAAGATAAACACTCTAGGAAAAGGTCCATTTACAAGTTGAGAAAACAAAGGAAAACTAACACGCCTTGTTTGAAATAGGAGAGACTTGTTTAGAAAGATGTGGAGAACCTGGATTGATGTCTGGTCCCTCTCAGTCCCGAGGGCGAACACCCACACAAACAAAGAACACAAACAAAAGCCTTCCCCTCCCCAAGATTTGAAAGTATCTTGTCCCCTTATTGGTCCTTTAGGTCAGATGCCAGCCAGGTTACCTGAGCTTCTTAACCCTTTAGAGGGAAAAGGATTTTGGAGTCTCTGGCCAGGAGGATTTTATAGTACTGTACACAGGACAGCTGTTACCCTTCCCTTTATAGTTATGACAACCTCAAATCTTCAAAGTGTCAGGCCAGCAGCAGGACATTAGCACTTGAGGGTTTGGTTGGGTGTGGCAGTGACATCACAAAGGCCTTTTGCAGGATGTCAGCTTATTGGTCAAATGTGTTAGGGAGGTGGTGACCTCAGAGAGAGATGCTGACATCAGCCTGGCAGGACAGGAGCACAGGGCCAGGGAAACCTCAGAGACCCTGTGGCTTTGCTTCAGCAAGTCTCCTTCTCGGGGTCTTTCTTTGAGGACTGAGAGAGTATTAGGGTTTACGTACGTGAGAGCGTGCAGGAGCCTCTTTCGAGTTTTCTCCTTTCCTTTTACTGATTTTACTAGAAAACAGACGTCCCTGTTTAGAAGGTAAGAGCCTCCAAGAGGTTTTGGCAGCTGCTCAGTCTGATCCACGTGGTGCCAGCTGAATTCTAGGCATGGAAAACAGTAGTTTAAGATGGCAGAATTTTATTCCAACCCTTGGATTTTGTGCCGTAGAATCACTGGGGACATTAGGGTTTGTCCTTTTTGTTTTACCTTTTCCTCCATCCCTCCTTCCTTTCTCTTCATCTCTTACTTCTTTTGTCCTTTCTCCTGTTCCCCTCCCACCACCAGGAGTGGTGTGTGTGTGTGTGTGTGTTGCTGGGGGTGCTCATCACCTCTCCTTGTGGGAAGTTCATCGAAAACTGTGGGGTTGAAATAGTGTTTGGACTCCACTGACACTAGATGCTGCCATCCTGTGGCTTAGCATTAGTGTCTGGGATGACTTGGGTCAAGATCTCAACTTCCCCGCAACCCACTTCCCTGCTGCCAGAATCCCTCCTGCCCCCCCTGGTAGAGCCGCCTCCCTGGCCAACCTGGGTGGGGGTGGAGAACAGTGTTTTTTTCATACGTTCATAGATTCTAGGACTGGAAGGGACCTCGAGAGGTCATCGAGTCCAGTCCCCTGCCCGCATGGCAGGACCATGTAACGGACTTATTAGATAAGGGAAATGCGGTGGACCTAATATACCTGGATTTCAGTAAAGCGTTTGATACTGTACCCCATGAGGAATTATTGGTTAAACTGGAAAACATGGGGATCGATATGAAAATCCAGAGGTGGATAAAGAATTGGTTAATGGGGAGAATGCAGCGGGTCGTATTAAAGGGTGAACTGTCGGGTTGGAGGGAGGTTACTAGTGGAGTGCCTCAAGGTTCGGTTTTGGGACCCATTTTATTTAATCTATTTATAACTGACCTCGGAACCGGTTGCAAGAGTGGGCTGATAAAGTTTGCGGATGATACGAAGGTGGGAGGAGTTGCAAATTCGGAGGAGGATAGGGATATTCTGCAGGGAGACTTGAATGAGCTTGTGAATTGGAGTGTCAGAAATAAGATGAAATTTAATAGTGAAAAGTGTAAGGTGATGCACTTGGGGATGACTAATAACAATTTTAGTTACAAGATGGGGACGCATTGGTTAGAAGTAACGGAAGAGGAGAAGGACCTAGGGGTCCTTGTAGACCGCAGGATGACTATGAGTCGACAATGTGACGTGGCTGTGAAAAAAGCCAATGCGGTCTTGGGATGTATTAGGCGAGGTATATCTAGTAGGGATAAGGAGGTCCTGCTTCCGTTGTATACGGCGCTGGTGAGCCCTCATTTGGAGTACTGTGTGTAGTTCTGGTCTCCCATGTTTAAAAAAGATGAACTCAAATTGGAACGGGTGCAGAGAAGGGCGACTAGGATGATCAGAGGAATGGAAAACCTGTCGTATGAAAAGAGATTAGAGGAGCTCGGGTTGTTTAGTCTGACAAAACGAAGGCTGAGGGGGGATATGATTGCTCTCTTTAAATATATCAGAGGGATAAATACAAGGGAGGGAGAGGAATTATTTCAGCTGAGTACTAATGTGGACACGAGAACCAATGGATATAAACTGGCCGTGGGGAAGTTCAGGCTTGAAATCAGACGAAGGTTTCTGACCGTCAGAGGGGTGAAATATTGGAACGGCCTTCCGAGGGAAACGGTGGGGGCAACGGACCTGTCTGGTTTTAAGATTAAGTTGGATAAGTTTATGGAGGGAATGGTTTAATGGTAAAACATAGTAGCCGAGGAAAACCAAGCAATGGTACGTAAATAGCATAATGGCAAACAAGGGTCAGGCTAGAGACTCTTGCCTACATGCTCGGGGTATTACTGATCGCCATATTTGGGGTCGGGAAGGAATTTTCCTCCAGGGTAGATTGGCTGAGCCTCTGGAGGTTTTTCGCCTTCCTCCGCAGCATGGGGCAGGGATCACTAGCAGGAGGGTCCCTGCCGATTGAAGTCACTAAAACACAGGATTGGGGACTTCAACGGCACAGTCCAGGGAAGGGTCTTGTGGCCTGCAGCATGCAGGGGGTCAGACCAGATGATCATAATGGTCCCTTCTGACCTTAAAGTCTATGAGTCTATAAGACCAAATACCATCCCTGATAGACATTTATCTAACCTACTCTTAAATATCTCAAGAGATGGAGATTCCACAACCTCC
>NW_027057502.1:0-3663 GCF_011386835.1 Chrysemys picta bellii
GAGTTCAGAACCCAAGTCCTATTGATTGTAATAGGAACTGAGCATCCAAATCCCTCCAGGAGTTCTGAAGTTCTCGCCAATAATTTCTAAAATGATGGTTATTGGTCTAAAGCATCCAGCGGTCTCTGGGTAGAGTTTAAGGTGCTGGTTCTGAATAAAGCTGGCCAAACTTTTACAGACAAAACTTCCTTTTTCCAAAAAATGCATGTGGAGGTTGCTAAAAAACGTTGCTAATTTGTGTCAAATTCGCTGAATTGTTTTGGCCGGGAAAAAAATGACATTTTCTAAACAAAATGATTTGATTTTTTTATTTGAAATGACTTTTTGTTTTGAATTTTGCGTGAAGCAAAACCTTCTGTTTGACCTAAGACTTTTTCTTTATTTTTTTAATTTTATCTTTCGATTCAGCCACCAAACTGAGACGTTTCTTATTCGCACTGCTGTAGGTATGACCTATAAAACAGACATGGCCTGAGCCTGGCCCACATGAGGGACTTCCTCTCCCCCCGTGCCGTACTGCCACACAGCTGTGGTCAGCCTGGGCTCCCGAGCTGCAGGGTCTAGGGCAATTTCAGCTTGTGGACTGCAGCTGGGATTCTGGGACCTGGTGTGTCAGATACTTTAGACCCCCCACTGATGAATGGAGCGGAGGGAAAGATCAGCATTGACAACACTGACTGAGAAAGGATGTAGTGCCAGCGTCCATGTCGTCAGGCTGCTCAGCACCTAAGTCCAGGCTGCAGGGAGCCTCTCTCCTGGAGTCAGCTGGGTTAGGCACCTTAAGCCATTTCCTGCCAGAAGGAATCAGGCCAGGGGAAGCCTCCCTTTTCACCTATAGCCACCGTCAGCTGGGGGGCTTAACCTCAGGACAAGGGGGCTACTCTGACACATTGGTCTCTGCAGCCGGTCTGTGTGCAGCTGACTTTGGATTTCACTGCCAGGGAGAAGATGTGATAAGGTCCATTCTCTGAAGGCTTCCAGGACTCACCCCCTGGAGCCTTGCCCAGTTCAGACCCAGGCTTCCCTGCCCTGTGCCTTTCTGCAGTGTTGGCAAACTAAAGGGAGAGAAAAGACACAGTAGCAGCAAAGCCAAGTGGGCTGAACTTAGTGGTTGGAGGCAGGATCCCTAGGTGCTAAACCCTGCCATGTGGAGAAGACACACATTTTTCCTACACATTGAGCGAGTGTCCCCGTTGTTTTCTGTAGATCTCCCCTGTGCATGTGGCCTGTACTCCATATTCACGATCTCTGGTGTATCTGCCACATAGCAAGCACCAGTCCTGCAGGCCGCCTCACCCACAAGTGTGCAACATAACAGAGAGGGGTAAAGGCAGGGAATGGAGTTGTCTGAGGAGACAGGGGCTTAAACCTGATCCTGTCTTGGACCATGCTCTGGAGGCTCTTAGTTCTTCTATCTCACTCTTGCTGCTGTGCAGGAGTAGCTATGGGGCTGAAACCTCCTGTTAATATAGGATCAGGGACCCTTGTATTCCCTATGCTGCTTCTCTTGTCTTGCCTTGTGCTGATCCATGTGACCGCTCACACCTGCCTCGGGCAGGGGCAGTCTCTGTTAGCTGAGCTGAAGTCACCTGTCTGACCACAACAGGGACTGGAACATCTGCAGCAGAACAGCTGAATACATTGCATTGTGGCCTGTTCTCTATACAGCCCTGTTGGCTCTCCTCACTCCCACACACACAGCCACGTGGCCATTCAGTGACAGACACACACACTCCCCGGCTGCCTGGCTGGGTGGAGGCAGAGAGCCAGAGAGCTCAGTCTCCAGCAGCCCACCTGGAAGGCTCTTGCCAATTTCACTTTCTGGCTACAGGGTAAACGTGACCATCAGAAAGTGCATTCTAGGCAGGCCTGCAGGGAGCCATCATTGCAATTTTCCTGATGGAAAATCAATTGTATTTTTCAATTTTGAAATTTTTGAGAGTATTGGGGACTGCGCCCATTAGGGCTGAGCTTCCCACATGGAGAATCTGGGGAGACGAGGCACATTGAGAAGCTCTTGTTGTTATGCTCAGACAGCTGGACACAGAATGAAGCAGAGCTCTTGCGGACTCCTTCAGCACAGAGGGATCACTGAACACCTCAATATTCTCATGGAAAATTTTGATTTTGTGAAGGGAATTTTGCATTAGAAAATTGTTCCAGTGGAGAATTCCCAACCAGCTGTACCCAGAACTCATGGAGAGCCTATGGACTCCAGTGGGAAGAAGATTGGGGTATAGCTGTGGTATAGCATCTAGGCTTACTCAGGCTGAGAGAAGAAACATTCCCCTTATCAGGAATGAATCCACAAGACAGAAAAGCAGAGATGGGCCCAAACCAAGACTCTAATCCACGCTGGGATCCCAAATTCCTCAACATTCAAGAGAAGAGCTTTTGGATCTGAGGTCATGGATCTGCCCTGTCACTACAAAACCCACCACTAGCTGGATGGGCAGACAAGGTCCCCATTGCTGATTGGCACAATCTCTGTGGAGATGCAGGTCATGAATGTGTTCTGGGGACTGAACTCACCTTTGCACTGTCCAGATGGGCATCACAAGTCTGAGCTGTCTGACTGGTCCTTCAGAAGACTGCCCAGTTGGAGATAATTAGTGACAGCTCAGATAAGTGGAAATCACGAAATCAATGGGAGTTAGGCATATCTGAGGACCCCAATAGGAACCTAGCTGAATATTTAGGTGTCTATATACCTAAAACTTTAGATAGTTGTCCACATTTGACTCCTCATCTCCTCTATTACCCAGTGGAGGTTTATATCAGGACGTGTCATCGTTCCTCAGGACACTTTTTCAGGCACAATCTCTTCCCATTCATGTGTTTAAATTCTGCAGAGTGTGTAAAGGCTGTAACATCAGCCCAGAGATTCAGGTGTCAATAGGAAGTAGAGCACGCAGACCATGTGGAGAATTCCCGGGGCACAACACTGATTGGGAGCACAGAGCTGTGATTATCCCCAGTCGGCATTGCAGAGGATTCAGTAGAAAAACACTTGAGACTTGGCCAAATTCATCTGGTGTGAGGCCACTGAATTCAAGGGAGTTACATCAGGAATGGATTTGGCTCTGTGGGTTTATGGAGGAAATTGTATGCAGCATGTTGTACACTCAGGGCTGAAACAAGACGTTTTATTGGTTGCAGACTATACACCGATAACACTGAATGACCTGCTTTTGAGGACAAAGGGCTTTCTTCCATGCCCCCTCCCCTGCCTGTTCTGTTTTCCTTCTTCGTCAGACAGCCAGATCAGCAGCCCAAGAGGCAGAAGCTGTAATTTTCAGAGGTGCCTAAAGGAGTCAAGAGTGCATAACTCCCACTGAAACACTGTGGGAGTTGGGTGCCTAAATCTCATAGGCTTCTTTGAAAACCTCAGCCTGAAGTCTATTTTTCAAAAGAAGCAAAGATTGTGGCTAGATACACTTCCTCCACATCCTCCTGCTCCTTGCCAATGTGTGCCAGTCCTTCCCTGCAGGAACCCCTTTTGTGGATGACAGGAGAATCCATTCTCCAACATCCATGGCTCCTGTCTGATCAGCAGCAAGAGAAGAAACCAGTGAGTTTTGTTTGCACAATCCCCAATCTCCTCTGGCTGCATGGATGTTGGAGAGGACTAATGCCTTCCCATGGTTATTCTGGATGAGGGCA
>NW_027057503.1:0-3661 GCF_011386835.1 Chrysemys picta bellii
ATTTATCTCCAGTGGGGGAAATTTGTACAAATTAGATTGTATTGAGAGCTAATAGTCTATGCTGCCCCATGAGGGCAAAGTCCTCCTTTCCATTTCAAAGGACGACTTTCTTGAGAACATAACTAACCTATTTAAATTGAATAGAATGGAATTTTAAAGTTTGGAATAACTCACTTTTGCCTCTGATTAATGTGACTTGGGTCTTCATAGCATACTCATGTATGCCATATGTCTCTATGTAGTTAAAATTAGGTAAACGAAACATTAAAATACTCAGCAAATGGGAAAAGGTAAGGTTCCTACAGAAATATTAATGTGACCACATTGTGCACATGCAAGAGCCAGCTCTTAAACTGGTGTGAATCAGTGTAGCTACCAGTTGCAGATCTGGTCAGTAGTAGTCTCTTACTGTTCCTGGATAAATGTGTAGTTATTGCTACTGCATTTCCCCTTTCAATGCTAAATTTTTCCCAATAAGATTAACACAATTATATCATTACACATTAATTGCTCAGGAAGTTTCTTTAGTTTCATTTCCCCAGTGCACAGGATACAAGCTATTAAAGCGATCGTGTGTTCAGATTAAAAGGCCTGGGGCATTCAACCTCAGTTAATTTTCTGGACCACCTCCCCTTCTGTAAAATAAATATCTTTTTCATTACAGAAGATCCCAGTGTATTTCACGACTGTCCACACACAGCACAACTGAAATGCAGCCACCTCTTTTGCACAGCATGCTGCACAATATTTTGTGTGCCCATGTTGGAGGGGGTGAATTTCTGCCAAGAACCCCTACTCTTAATGCTATATGCATCCGAAGAAGTGGGATGTAGCCCACGAAAGCTTATGCTCTAATAAATTTGTTAGTCTCTAAGGTGCCACAAGTACTCCTGTTCTTTTTGAGGATACAGACTAACACGGCTGCTACCCTGAAAACTACTCTTAATAAAGAGCCATTAAATTTGTCCCTGCAGAACAGACAGGACATCAATTAAATTCTTTTACAAAGACATCCCCCCACACACATGGTGCATGACACCCTAATTTCTTACATAGGACAAAGGACTGAGTCAAGCCTGCTAGGATTTGAATTTGTGGCTTAAGTCTAAGTAGACATCTCCTATGGCTAACACCATAACCTTTATGGATATGTGTGTAGTTGAAGCAGCAAACCCCTCTTCTCCCAACTCCTCTATGTGGGCACAGTTATATCCATATAGAAGTGCTTATACCAATATAGCTTATTCTGGTTTGGGAACTGTAGTACCAGTATAAAGCACTTTTTATACTGGTATTACTGTGTCCATACTAGGGCTTTTACTGGACTAACTATATCAGCAAAAAGTCACACCCCTCACTGACATAATTACACTGGTACAGCTTTCAATATAGACCAGCCCTTGGGCTCCTAAGTCACTGAGGTGCTTTTGAAAATGTTAATTTTTCCTGTTCTTTATTTAGGATTTTCACAAGCTACAGGATATAGGAAAAACATGGCAGGTGAAATATATTGTAAGCCCCCGAAAGTTTGTGGGGGTCTCAGAGACCTAAGTAGTACCTGAAATTACTTTATTCAATTTGGAAAAAAGTTCAAATTTTGAGTTGGTGGTGTCCTAAAGCAATAGTAACTCACCAAATTGAAGTGTGCAATGTATATGTTGTATAGCCTAAACAGTAATATCTTAAGATGAATGTTTCAATAGGAAAAAAATTATGGTCCCAATTCAGGGAAGTACTTAATCATGTGCTTATGTGCTTCCCAGATTGTTCAATCAGGGCCTATGCCATAGCACCCAATCTACTTAACCATATGCCTGTCTTTAAGCAAATGAGTAGTCCCACTGGGACTCTTTATGCACTTAAAGTTAGTCATGTGGTTAAAATGTGTGCTGAATTGGGGCCTATGTGAGCAGAACAGCTCAATTAACATTGGTATAGGAACCTTTCCTTCTGTATTTCTCGACTTTAAAGACTTCCATTGTGCAGTGTTAATAGTCATGCATTTGTGCAGCTTTGTATTAGAATTTTACTGATGCGCTCTCTGTGCAAAGTTTGACTAACGAAGTTCTACCTTTGTATTTTTTTCAGAATAAAATAAAATACATCTGCATACTGCTAACTGTAACCTTATAATTTGGTTTGACATACCAGTAAATATCCAGTTAATGAGTACTGAGTTAATAAAATACATTCCAAATGATGCATATGTAATCTTGCAGCTAGAAGTTTTCAATCCCTACTTTAAACTCTTTTCAATTTCAATTTTTGTGTTGGCGAATAGCTTTCTGAATAAAACTGACAGTTTTAGAACTGTAATTTAATTGGCATTTATGGGGTGAACAATCTGTCATTACATGATGCTGCAGGTGTTCTTACAGGGTTTTCACAAGGTTTAATTGTGTTGTGCAAGAAGCTTAATGATAGCATGATACACCTCCAGAAATAGATTTGTGATGCTCGAAACATGACACACTTAATGTTTTAAAATTGGGCCCTTCTGGTTTAATTTATGAATTGTTTTTAGAATCTGTTTTTCCATGTGACTTGAGGTTTCACAGAGGCACGATATCAGGTATAAACAGGAATGCAATGAGACTGTCATGTGCCCTGCCTATATTTACACCCTGTGTATGTAAGGTGTGATGGCTTATTCTGGTGTAATAATGTTTGCATGTCATTCATGCAAATGTCTCACAATGCACAGACATTGCAATGGTCGCTAGATATGATGGGGTTGGGGGATGGGGGGGTTAATAGACTAGGAGATGCCTAGGGAACTGATAACCACCAGTGTGGGAAACCAACAGCTGCTGTTGATAGTGTCGATAAGGTGAGTATCAAGCTCTTTTGGTTTTTTTTTTTGGGGTGGTGGTGGTTAAGGATTGGTGAGCTGCCTAGCTGGTGCAGAAGATCAACCTCGAACAGAGTAGATTGGGTTGGGATCTGAGAGGAGGCAGATTAGTGGCAGCAAGTGAAGATATTGGGAGAATGAGATCAGAGATCAGATATAGTATAGATTGAGGGGCATAGCCGCGAAGGGTTTTGAAATCCAGGAGACAGAAATCTCCCAAATTCTATGGATGAGGTGTGGGGAAAGCGGTCGTGTGTATTCTTGTTGGTGAGCATATTTGCAGCGTTATTCTGAATAGACTGGAGACTTGGTGAGAGTGATGCTCAGAGGTGGTAGAGGAAGGAATTGCTATAATCTACATGAATGAGTGGCTGAGAGGACAGGGGCATGAGGCAGTGGTGTGCATACACTGTTGTGGAGGTGGTATTGGGCAGATCTAATACTGTGAGGTCTAAAGGACAAAACACTGCAAACATCACAGAAAGCAATTTTTTTCTGGCAGGTAAATGGGCTGCTTGGTTTAACCAGTCTTTTCCAGTTCCACAGTGTATGGAGAAAGATCTCCGGTTCAGCACTGAAACCTACAGCCAGAACTAGCAAGTTCTTGGATTCAGAATGATAGAACTAGAAGTCTAAAAGTGGTTGCAGAATCCAGAGCAAGAGAGATTTATCCGGGCAATAAACCGACTTTCCTAAACACTTTAATCAAAAACTGAACTGTCTTTATCTTAAAGGGATGTTAAAGATGCCCCTATATCTTGAAAACTCTACCAAATGGAAGGGTGTATGAGGTATTAGGTTGACTTCTTA
>NW_027057504.1:0-3648 GCF_011386835.1 Chrysemys picta bellii
ACTAGCAAAGTGTCGGGGAGGCTGACTGGCTGAGCCGGCTACCACGTGTTCCGGCTGTAAGCTCTGTCACCTCACCCCTCTTTGCAGCCAAAATCTACACCTGGAAGGGGATGCTGGAGGATGCTTGGCAGAATTCCTCTGGACTGAGTGTTGAAGTTTTTGTTCTGTATGTTAAAAACTCACCTGAACATATACACCCCATTTCAGCTGAGGCAAAGCAGATGACCTGACTACTTGGGATTGCCTGATTTTTACCCCAGTTTCCATTTCTGAGGGTGCAAAATTACACCCAGAAACAACTGTGCCTTCCTTGTTGCGGACACAACTGTAATAATAATATTTGTTTGTATGTTCGCTAGGGTGGCGAGACTGTCATCTTTGTTACTTGTCTGTACCGCGCCTGATACAACAGGGCCTTGATCCTTTACTGGGGACCCTCTCACAGCTATTAAACAGCCCCTTAGCCCAAGCTCTGCAAGGCTGAGTCACTCAGCAGGCATGGACCAGCCATGGATTTTTAATAGAAATCATAAGAAGCAGAGGGTAGAAGCAACCCCGAGCCAGCTAGAATTTCATCACTGTTGAATAGGCTCCGTCTTTGGATCAGGAGCTCCGCCCCCTACTCCATACATACCAGTCAGGCTGTTTAAAGGGCCATTAATACAGATCACGATAGGGCTCCGTGTCAGGATTTCACAGCCTTGCTCATACCATACGGCACTCGCTACCCAGGGCCGGCTCCAGACACCAGCCCACCAAGCTGGTGCTTGGGGCGGCACCTGGAGGGGGGCAGCACGGTGCTCCGGCCCGAGAGCGGGGCTGCGACCGGGCTCACCGCCTCCCCCCGGCGCTGCCTCTGGCCGCCGGGGAGAGCGGAGCCCCGGCCGGGCTCGCCGCACTCCCCCCGGCGCTCTGGCCCCCGGGGAGAGCGGAGCCCCGGTGGGGCTCGCCGCCCTCCCCCCGGCGCTCTGGCCGCCGGGGCTCCGCTCTCCCCGGGGGCCAGAGTTTTATCTAACTTCTTTGTGTGTGGGCCTGTGAACCAAACAGCTTCCTGGCAGAAAACTACTGTGATCCCTTAAGAGGTCATGCCCCAACAGCACAGAGCTGCTGCTCTGTGTGTGGTACATCATTTGCCTTTAGCATTAGAATGCAGTAAAACAAGGTGTGGCTGCAACCAGACTCCTTTGTACTGAGAACTTTTCAGTGCACACGCTGTGCAGAGTTTGGCTTCGTCTACAGGTGGATGAGACCCTGTAAGAAAACCCACGATAGTACAGGAAAGGATGCTAGCAATGCAGTAGATCGCGCTCGTCCCTCTGAATGCAACATGGTATTAAGGGGCACTGCGGTTCTGCCATCTAGATAGTACTTAAAGCCAAAGTTCTGAGACTTTGCTTTCATTACAGTTTTGGGTTTTTTTGTGCAAAAGTAAGGGTAACGCCCAAGTGTGCTGGCCAAATGTTAGCTCCAGTATTGCCTTCCTGCGCACCTTAAATTTAGCCCTGCTGTTTGACTTGGATATGGTATTTTTCACTTCTTGTCCTGAACGCCTGCATAATGTTGCTTTGTGGTATTAAACAGCTGCCATGTGCCACCTCAGAGGTGGCTGCATTCCAGTGATGGGTGACATGATCCCTCTCTAGTACCTTTACTTACTTCTCAGGGTGGTGTGAGACTTAATTAAGGTCTCTAAAGTTCTTTGAGCTCCTGGGATGATTTTGGTTTTATTTTAAAGGGAGCAGGCCGACTGAAAGAATCTGTCTATTTAAACAGTGGAAAGTAATTTCTTGTACAGCACTAGAAGCCTGGGGCTGTCCTTCTCCTCCTGGATTTTACAAGCTTTCTTAAGACTCAGATCTGTGGGAGCTGGGCAGGGTGGAGGGTGCTGTGTCACAGGCTCTGTCAGCCAGACAAATTATTAATAAGGAAAACCTCCCCTTGGAAAAGCTCAGCTCAAAACTATTCATGACTCTTGCTTCTATATAAACTCCTGCACTCCCTGGCAATCGTGAGTGACAGCCGACCGGCTCCACCCTGGAAACGGCACAAGTCACTCCCTGGCAATCCCCACTGTGTCCGGAGGGCATGGGGCTGCGTCAGTGGCTTGCAGAAGAAAATGCTCAACTTTGATTCTAGCTTTGCAAGTGCAGGGCGTTCATTCTGGGGGAGGGGAACCTACATGGAGGGCTTGTAAAAGTGGCAGGCGAATAGCACAGGCGTAAGGCAAGTGCTGAGCAAGCGTCTTCCACGCAGCTCTGCCAATGCTGACCGGCCTAGCCCGTCCTCGGCACAGCTCTGCACGTGCATTTCAGCTTCGGCCTGCAGCCCCTCCCACTAGTCCTTAGGAAGTTCTACCAAACACATCAACCTTAACACGCAGCCTCACTGTTGTTCCAGTCCTGGGCCTCCCGCTCTGTAACACAGATCAGTCCACTGCGGTTTTGTCTTGGGGCCACTTCTCTCTCCAGCTCTTCCTATGCCCCACTCCCCGACACACAGCAACCCTGCTATCTAATACAACGTTCAAGAGTGCGCTGCTTTAAATGTGTAAGGCTGTAAGCACCTAGATCCTGTGTGTCACCTTGTAAATACCTACGGTGAGACCCAGACAAACAGGCCGTGGCAGCATTCATGTGTGTGGTTCATTCTTCCATTAGCAGACTGCAATCATGTTGATTTTAAAACAGGAACAGTTGGTGCTAAGTCATTAGATATGTGCTTTGACCCATGTTATATTTTAGACCGGTAACAAAAGTGTTCATTATCTCAGCGTGTATGAACAAGGAATAAACTGGAGTCTATGAAATCTGCTGCTTTCTTATTGGCTACAAGTGCTGCAGACAAAAAAAAAAGTCATTGTTTCAACAAATGTTCTAGCCTGCGCCTGCTGTGTTTGTGTAGTTAGTCTGAAGACACAGCTCTGTGTACAACAGCAACTTGAGAGTGGGGGCTGCAGCTTCTGGAAGCTGGTTAAAGGGCTGCTTTGATCACTCAGAAAAAATATTTGCATGTGTAATACAAGCAAAATATTTTCGTAAGGAAATTCAAGCTGGTCGTTGTCATTCTTCAACCACACAACACGGCCCTTCCTTGGATTTTTATATGAAGAAGTGGCTTGTTCTTTCTTACTGCTCCCACCTAGACACCACTGTAAGTTGTGTTCACAGCTCCGCGCCCACGGGCTGTGATCTTATCATAGCTCGTAGAGATGGACCAGACCCAGAACTGAGAGGAGAGAGCTCAGAAAAGAAAAGAACCCAGCATGCAGCAGGAAGTGGTGCGCATGATTTGGGGGCAGGAGCGCTCTGCCCTCTGATTCAGTATTAAATCCAGTATCCCATCATGGTGCTAGGGGGTGCTAAGCTGCTACAGAGGCTATCTTTGGGCAAGAGTCCCAATGTAACCATAGGCATGTCACTTAGCCGCTCAATGCCTCAGTTTCCCCATCTGCAGAAAGAGGACATTAGCAGCTCCCAGACTCCCATGGGATGCTGTAGAGCCGAATGCATTACCCTTTGTAGAGTGCTTTGTGAGCCTGAGTTAGAACACGCTGCAGGAATGCAGAAGTAATTGGTAACAAATCAGCGTCCACCTGAGCATTCATGGGTGTCACTATGTGGCACACTTGGAATGTCCCAGCAGCAGTGG
>NW_027057505.1:0-3645 GCF_011386835.1 Chrysemys picta bellii
TTTGAGGTTTGAATACATTAACCAGTGATGCCCTGGCCAGTACAAACCCTAATCCGGAATCCAGGGACCTGGTGAAAACAGCCGACTCTTAAGGGGAAAAGAAAATGTTTCCAGGGACTGGTGTAATGTCCCCTGGCTGCAGGGAGCAGAGAGGGTGGGTTCTCATGTCCCCAGAGCCCCATGTACGGGTTGGGAACAGAGCAGTCCCTAGCCCAGCTAAGCCTTGGGCTGTGGGCCCTGCACAGCATCCCAGCACAGAGCTGACGCTAATGGTGCATCTTCTTCTGCAACGTGGCCCCCACACCCCAGTGACCAGGGCTCCGTACCTTGTGTCCATGGCGACCATGGCCATGTTTCTAATGTTTGTGATGATGCCCATGAGGTCCACCTGGGGGATGACACCCAGGATGGGGAGGGCATCCAGGTCCATGCGGGTGATGTCCATGCGGGTGGTGTCCAGGGGGATGAGACCCACCAGGCCCAGGGCATACAGGAGGGGGAGGAGGACAGACAACAGGGGAGCAAGGACTCGGGTGAGGGTGGCAATGTGGCGTGTTTGGTGGTGGTCTCCCACCAGGGGGTCCTGCCAGACAAAGGGAAAGCAGAGGTGACGTGTTAGAGCCCATGGCAAGGCCCCTTCACCCATCCTCCTCCCCGGGTTCCCTGCAGTGCGGGCAATGCTGACACACCACTGGCCCCAAGCATGGTTTCCCTGTGCTGGAGGCTCCCAGACTCCTCTCGCACGGCCTCCATCCTCCCAGTCTGCACTGCCGCTTGGACGCTGCCTGCAGGAACTGGTCTCCCCTGGCTTCCCTTGGCTCCCTGTATTGCCACCCGGAGGGATCCGCATTGTTAGCAGCGGGGAACCCCAGGTGATACCCCCTGGCACTGTGTATTCGAAGGGAAATGCCCCCAGGAAGGCAGGGAACAATGACCTAGTCCATGGTGCAGTCACTTCGGCCAGACGACTCCCGCTGAGTAGGGCATTGCCTGATTTCAGTGGCCTGCCAGCTCCGGAGTAAGGGGGCTGGGGTAGGGTTACCATATTTAAAAATTAAAAAAAGAGGACACTCCATGGGGCCCTGGCCCCACCCTTCCCCGCCCCCGCCCCGCCCCAACTCCGCCTCTTCCCCACCCCAACTCCGCCCTCTCCCCTGAGCGCCCCGCATTCCCCCTCCTCCCTCCCAGCCACGCGAAACAGCTGCCCGAGCGCTACCGGCTTCACGGTTTGCCGGGCAGCCCCCAGACCTCCAGACCCTGCGCCCCTGGCCGGGCACTTCCCCTCCCAGGCTCCGGCTGCGCTGGGGTAGCGCCCAACCGGGGGCGCAGGGTCTGGAGGTCTGGGGGCTCCCCAGCAAACCGTGAAGCCGGTAGCGCTCGGGCAGCTCGGCTCTTCAGCTGCACAGAGCTGAGGTGTCTGGGGGGAGCAGCAGCAGCCGCCGCCGCGGGGGAATCCGCCTGCAGCTCGCAGCCTGCCGGAGCCGCTCTAAGGTAAGCAGGGGACTGGTATTTTCCTGGACATGTTCGGCTTTTTGGCAATTCCCCCCGGACGGGGATTTGAGGACCAAAAAGCCAGACATGTCCGGGAAAATCCCGACGTATGGTAACCCTAGGCTGGGGGAGGCGAGGAGGCAGAATGGGGCCAGCATGTGGAGTAACTTTCAAACCGGGCCATGAATACTACACACGTATATGTACACACGTCACGCTACTGGAGGGCTGGGTGCTGCAGTCCTTACACAGGCAAATCTCCCAGAGACAGCCACGCTGTCTGGCTCCCAGCCAATCCCCGCTTTAGCCATGGCCCCACACAGAGAGTCCTGAAACCCGTCTGTGTCCCCGTAGAACAGAGGAACTGGCCTTAGCCTTCGGCCCAGGAAACAGCCCTCAAGTTCCCCAGCTTTAAGCAAAGCAGCCGGAAACAGCCCGTCCCGGCTCCCCCCGGCAGGCCAGCCTGTGCTGAGCCAAGGTCTCACCTGCGTTCGCATTCCACATGCCGGGTCCGTCAGCACCTCCAAGGGAAGGAGAGTCCTGGTCAGAAGGTTTCTCCCGCCCGCCCGCCCTCCAGTCACCTGCCTCCCGCCCCTGGAGCCGCTCTCTGCACCAGCGCAGCAAACCACGGAAAAGCACCCGCAGCAGGGGGGCAGAACGGTCCCCGCCCGCAGCCTGCACCTAGGGTGATCACCTTTTCAAAAGGCAAAAGCGGGACACATACAGAAGCCTCGCTCCCTCTGTAGCCCCGCCCCTGCTCCTCCTCGTCCCCAAAGCCCTGCCCCCTGCTCAGGCCAGAAGCTAGAGGTGGGCAGTGGGAAGAGCCACCTCGGAAGCCTGGGCCACTGTGAGGAGCCCTGGACCCTCCACCTGCCCTGGGCGAGGGGCTAAAGAGCAGCCCCCGGCCCGTGTGCCCGCCCCTGGGGGCATGCTGCCCAGGACAGGTGGCAGCTCCTCGGCTCCTGGGCAGGGGGCAGGGCTTCCGGGGAAGGGGAGGAGCAGGGGCAGGGCCTCATGGTGAGGGGGGCAAACGCCCACCTCAGCCCCTTCTTCTCTCCCCACAGGAAGAGGCTGGCACCACCCCTGAGCCTCAGGCAGCTACAGAGCGGCGCTGCAGGGAATCCGGGACAAATGCTGTCCTGGAGTCATTCAGCCCGGGACCGGGACTAGACCTCTGCATTTCGGGACTGTCCCGCCCAGTTCAGGATGGGTAGTCACCCTACCCCCACCTGCACGACGAGGGGAGGTGCGGCCAGCGTGAGATGGCACCGCACCCACGTGCCCTGCGCCAGCAGCCTGGGCGCCCGTCCTGTCACTGCCACAAGCTGCTGGGTGACCTTGGGCACTTCCCCTGCCACCTTGGTCTGCCTTGGGCAGCAGCTCTTCAGAGCAGGGCCTGTCAAAGTGCGTGTACAGCGCCCAGCACCAGGGACTCAGCTGAGCTGGGGCCTCGTGGGGCTGCTGGAATACACAGTGCAAGAATCATAGAATCATAGAATCATAGAATCATAGATTATAGGACTGGAAGGGACCTCGAGAGGTCATCGAGTCCAGTCCCCTGCCCGCATGGCAGGACCAAATACTGTCTAGACCATCCCTGATAGACATTTATCTAACCTACTCTTAAATATCTCCAGAGACGGAGATTCCACAACCTCCCTAGGCAATTTATTCCAGTGTTTAACCACCCTGACAGTTAGGAACTTTTTCCTAATGTCCAACCTAGACCTCCCTTGCTGCAGTTTAAACCCATTGTTTCTGGTTCTATCCTTAGAGGCTAAGGTGAACAAGTTCTCTCCCTCCTCCTCATGACACCCTTTTAGATACCTGTAAACTGCTATCATGTCCCCTCTCAGTCTTCTCTTCTCCAAACTAAACAAACCCAGTTCTTTCAGCCTTCCTTCATAGGTCATGTTCTCAAGACCTTTAATCATTCTTGTTGCTCTTCTTTGGACCCTTTCCAATTTCTCCACATCTTTTTTAAAATGCGGCGCCCAGAACTGGACACAATACTCCAGCTGAGGCCTAACCAGAACAAGGAACAGGAGCAGCAAACCCGCAAAGCCAGCTGCGCCCACAGCCCCGCAGCAAAACTGCCATTGGCTTCAAAGGGCCTGGGGCAGCTCGGGCAGCACGTGCCTGTCTGTAATGGGG
>NW_027057506.1:0-3645 GCF_011386835.1 Chrysemys picta bellii
CCTGTACTTCCTGGTTTGCGTCGGACCCAGGCAGGAGACTGGGCTGCTCTCAGCTGTAGAAGCCATTGGAATGAGCCAGGTCGGAATGAGCCAGGCCCTCAGAGCCTTCTGCCACCAATCGCCCCAGCAGTCACTGATCCACACCAAACCACGTCCTTCCAGTCAGGCAGTTTCATATGCACACGTCAAACCCTTGGTTTGCCACTCAGACACCACGGTGATGGGCACAGTAAGGACCGAGAGACGCTAAACAGGCAGACAGACAAGGAAATAGTGGCCCTGCCTACAGGTGTGTGTGTGGTGCAAACGGATGAACACCAGTTGCTGGCTGAAGGCACAACCTTAATTCCCGCATCTCCTGTCTGTCAGCTATCGTTCGCTTGGCAGCCTGAGCTCCGATTTCTAACGCAGTGTTTTGCTCTGGCCTATTGTGGTTCTCATGTCCGGGGGCGCCTTGGCCCCTGGTATCAGGAGCGGTGCTAAGGAGGCTGCTTTTCAAAGGTCCTTAGGTAGGGTTGTCAACTTTCTACTTGCACAAAACCAAATGCCCTTGACCCAACCCCTTTCATGCCCTTCCCCAAGGCCCCACTCCCACTCACTCCAGCCCAGCCTACCTCCCTCAGTCGCTCGCTCTCACACCCTCACTCACTTTCACTGGGCTGGGGCTGGGGGTTGGAGTGCAGGGAGGGGTGAGGTCTCCGGTGGGGATGCGGGCTCTGGGATTGGGCTGGAGATTAGGGGTTTAGGGTGCCAGAGGGGGATCCGGGCTGGGGCAGAGGGTTGGGGTGCGGACTCTGGGAGGGAGTTTGCGTGCGGGAGGAGGCTCAGGGCTGTGGTAGGGGATTGGGGTGCGGGTGGGGGTGTGGGGTCTGGGAGGGATTAGGGTACAGGAGGGGGTTCCGACCTGGGGCAGTGGGTTGGGGTTCCGGGTGTGAGGTCTGGGAGGGAATTTGGGTGTGGGAGGGGGTTCCGACCTGGGGCAGGGTTTCTGGGTGCGAGCTCCGGCCAGGCGGCGCTTACCTCATCCAGCTCCTGGTCAACGGCACACCGGTGCTAATAGAGGCTCCTGACCCCTGGTCTCCCTCCGCTGGCAGGCTCTGAGCAAGGCCTGCCCAGAGAACACGGATGACGAGCTCTCGATCCTGCTGACAGCACCCCCCAGCAAAGACAAACTCCAGCACATCTTGGAGGTGAGCAGAATGGGGAGGGGCCGCAGGGGTTTTACCTTAGCCCTGGGGACTCCTAGAAAGAAGAGACTGGAAAATCCATGTTTCTATTGGATCCTTCCGACTATGCATTTGTGATATAAACTCACTGGGTGACCTTGGGGTAACTCACTTCCCCCTTATGGCATCAGTCTTCTCCACTACCAAATCTACACTGGGGAAGAAGGACAGAAGTCCCGACAATCACCTTCACCTCTGGGTGTCTGGTCCTGGGAGCCGAAACCAACTGGACTATTTGCCCCATCTCCTAAACTGCCCTGTCTTTCCCTCCTAGGGCCTGGTCCTTAGTGCTCAGCCTGGCCCCTTCCCAGCTTGTCCCTGACCTTTAAAGGATGCTCCAAGCCCCTCCCATGCCTGCTTCCCTTGGGGTCGTTTATAATGTAAATAAACAAGTTACAATAAGAAAATAGCCAGACTATGTCACTGATTTCTGCTCCAATGGGAAGCCAACCTGCAAGGCCCTGGAATCTCTCAATGCCCAGTAAAGGGGTGACATTGGTGTCGGAAAGGGGACACTGGTTCAGAGGCAGGACCATATGTGGTTCAACCGCATTACACTAATTCCAATTTCTTTTTACTCTCCACCTTTTTTCTAATACCTGTTTCAGCTTGTTTGAATAATACCCCGCCTACCAAAGTTTACATTAGTCTTCAAAAAGAAGAACAGGAATATTTGTGGCACCTTAGAGACTAACAAATTTATTAGAGCATATGCTTTCGTGGACTACAGCCCACTTCTTCGGATAAAGCATATGCTCTAATAAATTTGTTAGTCTCTAAGGTGCCACAAGTATTCCTGTTCTTCTTTTTGCGGATACAGACTAACACGGCTGTTACTCTGAAACCTGTCATTAGTCTTCAAGTTCCCCTAGAGTATTTCCAAGTGGAGGCACCTGGTGCTAGTTTAAAATCAAATCCAGGGATCAATTTCCCTGAGGTGACAGTTTTAGCTCCTGGAATGTGCCATCCTTAGTGTACAGTGTGTTGGTATTTTCTCCTATACGTTACCTGAGAATGGAAATGCTCACACCCCCATGTACTGATCCAAGCAAATGATGATAAAATGGAGCTAAGGCTGGGAGAACAGATCAGTGATTCAGGGTAAACGACATTGCCGGGCTGTTGCAATAATTCTCAAAACTGAGCCTTCTAAACCCAGGAAATTCAGTTAGGGTTAAATGACTGTGACAAAGTTCCTCCTCTATCTTGGTGGGTCCTGCGCTTATTGGAGGATTTTCTTGCCTCAGAGATTCACCATGTGGATTGAGGAACAGTCCAGAGACCTTCCCCTCTGGGAGAACCCACAGTCCAGGTCAATTGGGAGGTTTGGGGGGAACCCGGGCCCGCCCTCTACTTCGGGTTCCAGCCCAGGGCCCTGTGGACTGCAGCTGTCTATAGTGCCTCCTGTAACAGCTGCATGACAGCTACAACTCCCTGGGCTACTTCCCCATGGCCTCCTCCAAACACCTTCCTTATTCTCACCACAGGACCTTCCTCCTGGTGTCTGATAACGCTTGTGCTCCTCAGTCCTCCAGCAGCACACCCTCTCACTCTCAGCTCCTTGCGCCTCTTGCTCCCAGCTCCTCACACTCACACCACAAACTGAAGTGAGCTCCTTTTAAAACCCAGGTGCCCTGATTAGCCTGCCTTAATTGATTCTAGCAGCTTCTTCTTAATTGGCTCTAGGTGTCCTAATTAGCCTGCCTGCCTTAACCGGTTCTAGCAGGTTCCTAATTACTCTAGTGCAGCCCCTGCTCTGGTCACTCAGGGAACAGAAAACTACTCATCCAGTGACCAGTATATTTGCCCTCTACCAGACTCCTGTACCCCACTGGTCTGGGTCTGTCACACCACATTAAATTTCATTTGCCATTTTGTTGCCCAATCATTTAGTTTTGTGAGATCTTTTTGAAGTTCTTCACAGTCTGCTTTGGTCTTAACTATCTTTAGCAACTTAGTATCATCTGCAAATTTTGCCACCTCACTGCTTACCCCTTCTTCCAAATCATTTATGAATAAATTGAATAGGATTGATCCTAGGACTGACCCTCGGAGAACACCACTAGTTACCCCTCTCCATTCTGAAAATTTACCATTTATTCCTACCCTTTGTTCCCTGTCTTTTAACCAGATCTCAATCCATGAAATCTCAATCTGGAGCAACCATTTAGGGTCTAGTCTCCCTGCAGACTTGGCATTCCAGGGTCTTTCCCCACTGTGACGGGTTGAGTCACAGAAACCCCTTTGGGACTGCCACATGATGTGCTGGGACTACCTCTGAGCCCATTTTCCCTGCCAGCTTGGGACTTCAGTACCCTGACTTGTTTGAGCTAGACATGCTAGCCTGCTGCAAACACAGACCCAGGTCTGAACCATGTCCCCCACAAGCTGCAGGCTTAACTGAAAAGAGCTTAAGAAG
>NW_027057507.1:0-3644 GCF_011386835.1 Chrysemys picta bellii
CCCCCACTGGCCCACTGAGGTTCTCTGACCCCAAAGCACACCTCCCCCCCCCGCTGGCCCACTGAGGTTCTCTGACCCCAAAGCACACACACCCTCCACTGGCCCACTGAGGTTCTCTGACCCCAAAGCACACCCCCCCCCGCTGGCCCACTGAGGTTCTCTGACCCCAAAGCACCCCCCCCCCCGCTGGCCCACTGAGGTTCTCTGACCCCAAAGCACCCCCCCCCCGCTGGCCCACTGAGGTTCTCTGACCCCAAAGCACACCCCCCCCCCCGCTGGCCCACTGAGATTCTCTGACCCCAAAGCACACACCCCCCCGCTGGCCCACTGAGGTTATCTGACCCCAAAGCACCCCCCGCTGGCCCACTGAGGTTCTCTGACCCCAAAGCAGCCCCCCGCTGGCCCACTGAGGTTCTCTGACCCCAAAGCACACACACCCTCCACTGGCCCACTGAGGTTTTCTGACCCCAAAGCACCCCCCGCTGGCCCACTGAGGTTCTCTGACCCCAAAGCACCCCACCCCCCCGCTGGCCCACTGAGGTTATCTGACCCCAAAGCACCCCCCGCTGGCCCACTGAGGTTCTCTGACCCCAAAGCACACACACCCTCCACTGGCCCACTGAGGTTCTCTGACCCCAAAGCACACCTCCCCCCCCCCCGCTGGCCCACTGAGGTTATCTGACCCCAAAGCACACACTCCCCCGCTGGCCCACTGAGGTTATCTGACCCCAAAGCACACACTCCCCCGCTGGCCCACTGAGGTTATCTGACCCCAAAGCACAAACACACCCCCGCTGGCCCACTGAGGTTATCTGACCCCAAAGCACCCCCCGCTGGCCCACTGAGGTTCTCTGACCCCAAAGCACCCCCCACTGGCCCACTGAGGTTCTCTGACCCCAAAGCACCCCCCCGCTGGCCCACTGAGGTTCTCTGACCCCAAAGCACCCCCCGCTGGCCCACTGAGGTTCTCTGACCCCAAAGCACACACACCCTCCACTGGCCCACTGAGGTTCTCTGACCCCAAAGCACACCTCCCCCCCCCGCTGGCCCACTGAGATTCTCTGACCCCAAAGCACACCCCCCCCCGCTGGCCCACTGAGGTTATCTGACCCCAAAGCACCCCCCGCTGGCCCACTGAGGTTCTCTGACCCCAAAGCAGCCCCCCGCTGGCCCACTGAGGTTCTCTGACCCCAAAGCACCCCCCGCTGGCCCACTGAGGTTCTCTGACCCCAAAGCACCCCACCCCCCCGCTGGCCCACTGAGGTTATCTGACCCCAAAGCACCCCCCGCTGGCCCACTGAGGTTCTCTGACCCCAAAGCACACACACCCTCCACTGGCCCACTGAGGTTCTCTGACCCCAAAGCACACCTCCCCCCCCCCCCCTGCTGGCCCACTGAGGTTATCTGACCCCAAAGCACACACTCCCCCGCTGGCCCACTGAGGTTATCTGACCCCAAAGCACAAACACACCCCCGCTGGCCCACTGAGGTTATCTGACCCCAAAGCACCCCCCGCTGGCCCACTGAGGTTCTCTGACCCCAAAGCACCCCCCACTGGCCCACTGAGGTTCTCTGACCCCAAAGCACCCCCCCGCTGGCCCACTGAGGTTATCTGACCCCAAAGCACCCCCCGCTGGCCCACTGAGGTTCTCTGACCCCAAAGCACACACACCCTCCACTGGCCCACTGAGGTTCTCTGACCCCAAAGCACACCTCCCCCCCCCCGCTGGCCCACTGAGGTTATCTGACCCCAAAGCGCACACTCCCCCGCTGGCCCACTGAGGTTATCTGACCCCAAAGCACAAACACACCCCCGCTGGCCCACTGAGGTTATCTGACCCCAAAGCACCCCCCGCTGGCCCACTGAGGTTCTCTGACCCCAAAGCACCCCCCCACTGGCCCACTGAGGTTCTCTGACCCCAAAGCACCCCCCCACTGGCCCACTGAGGTTCTCTGACCCCAAAGCACACCTCCCCCCCCCCGCTGGCCCACTGAGGTTCTCTGACCCCAAAGCACACCTCCCCCCCCCCGCTGGCCCACTGAGGTTCTCTGACCCCAAAGCACACACACCCTCCACTGGCCCACTGAGGTTCTCTGACCCCAAAGCACACCCCCCCCCGCTGGCCCACTGAGGTTATCTGACCCCAAAGCACCCCCCGCTGGCCCACTGAGGTTCTCTGACCCCAAAGCACCCCCCCCCCGCTGGCCCACTGAGGTTCTCTGACCCCAAAGCACACACCCCCCCCCCGCTGGCCCACTGAGATTCTCTGACCCCAAAGCACACACACCCCCGCTGGCCCACTGAGGTTATCTGACCCCAAAGCACCCCCCGCTGGCCCACTGAGGTTCTCTGACCCCAAAGCAGCCCCCCGCTGGCCCACTGAGGTTCTCTGACCCCAAAGCACACACACCCTCCACTGGCCCACTGAGGTTTTCTGACCCCAAAGCACCCCCCGCTGGCCCACTGAGGTTCTCTGACCCCAAAGCACCCCCCCCCGCTGGCCCACTGAGGTTATCTGACCCCAAAGCACAAACACACCCCCGCTGGCCCACTGAGGTTCTCTGACCCCAAAGCACACACAGCCTCCACTGGCCCACTAAGGTTCTCTGACCCCAAAGCACCCCCCGCTGGCCCACTGAGGTTATCTGACCCCAAAGCACACCCCCCCCCACTGGCCCACTGAGGTTCTCTTACCTCAAAGCACCCCCCCCCACTGGCCCACTGAGGTTCTCTGACCCCAAAGCACACCTCCCCCCCCCTGCTGGCCCACTGAGGTTCTCTGACCCCAAAGCACACCCCCACCCCGCTGGCCCACTGAGGTTATCTGACCCCAAAGCACACCCCCCCCCGCTGGCCCACTGAGGTTCTCTGACCTCAAAGCACCCCCCACTGGCCCACTGAGGTTATCTGACCCCAAAGCACCCCCCCCCCCGCTGGCCCACTGAGGCTCTCTGACCCCAAAGCACACATTCCCCCGCTGGCCCACTGAGGTTCTCTGACCCCAAAGCACACACACACACCCCCGCTGGCCCACTGAGGTTCTCTGACCCCAAAGCACCCCCCACTGGCCCACTGAGGTTCTCTGACCCCAAAGCACCCCCCCCCGCTGGCCCACTGAGGTTCTCTGCCCCCATACAGAGGTTACCAACAGCCCCTCCGACTTACAGCTACAAAGTCCGTGGGTTCAATCCCCGCGGCTGGAGCCAGTCAGAGGCGCTGTCACCGCTGCACAAACTCTGCCCAGAGGTCCAGGTCGAGCCACACCTGGGAGATGCTGCTGTGCTGAGGGGAGCAGGTCCCAGCTGGGTGCAGCGTGGCTCTGGGGACCGCCTGAGCTCAGCCTTGCTCCGGTCGCTGCCTCTTTTCCCCGCTTCGGAAAGCCGAGGGAGTTGCCTCCCTTCCAGGAGCAGCGCTGTTGATGTCTGCACCGTGCTCAGAACGGGCCGCCGGGGCGTGACACCGATTTGCGCAGGCAGGTACGTTACACCTGATCGTTCCCAGAGGTGAGGGAGGAGCGTGGGCTCTGCCCAAGGCTAAGGACCAGCCCACCGTCCAGGTTCCTGCGAGATGTTTGCACAGGACATATTTGCAGCGAGGGGTAACAGGTAGACTATTCCCTTCCGAAACTGCTGGGGATGAAGGC
>NW_027057508.1:0-3637 GCF_011386835.1 Chrysemys picta bellii
CTCACCTGGGGAGAGCGGGGCCACAGCCGGGCTCGCCGCCCTCCTCCCGGCGCTCTGGCCGGTCAGGGAGAGCGGGGCCCTGGCCGGGCTTGCTGCCCTCCCCCCGGCACTCAGGCTGCCAGGGAGAGTGGAGCCGTGGCGGGCTCGCTGCCCTCCCCCGGTGCTCCGGCCGGCTGGGGAGAGCAGGGCCGCGGCCGGGCTCGCTGCCCTCCCCCCGGCACTCCGGCTGGCCGGGAGGAGTGGGGCCGCCCACTCCCAGCGCTCCGGCCGGCCGGGGAGAGTGGGGCCGCGGCCGGGCTCTCCGCCCTCCTCCCGGCGCTCCGGCCGATCGGGGAGAGCAGGGCCCTGGCCGGGCTCGCCGCCCTCCCCCAGCGCTCCGGCCGGCCACGGGGAGTGGGGCCGCGGCCGGGCTCGCCGACCTCCCCTGCCGTGCTCCCCGCCAGGGGGCGGGGGGCAGCGGTAGGCTTTTTTGCCTGAGGCAGCAAAAAAGCCAGAGCCGGCTCTGGCTCTCAGTTGCCCCTTCCCAAACTACACTGTAGAAATACCTTTGTAAGTACGTTGTCCTCTTAGTAGAGCTGTTCCTCACCCCCTGCCTACCCTACAGTCCCAGTGAAATACAGAGAGCAAAGTTGAGATCACACTAAACATGTTACTGCTGCATTTTCTGTTCCTAATTCCCTTCTTTTCTCACTCTTGAGAGCATCATAAACTAGAAAAATGGGTCCCAAGCTCCAGATGTGGGCATTCCCAGACTTTGCCGGGGTTCAGGCAGGACACACACCCCTGGCGAAGGAAGAGTTTTTTGAACAGTGCTGCATCCACATTTTCAGAAAGATGGGGGCCCTGTTCCATTCATGTACCTGAAATCCTGCAGCCCCCAAAGTACTCTAACCTAGGGCAAGGAGTATGCTCATTGCCAGAATTACCTGATCAAGGATGGATCTATCTTTTTAAAAGGTGAGGAGGCTTTATTCGGCAAGACAAAGTAGGTTAGAGGCCAAAACGTAGCTGAAAATTTGGTGTGGACCCTTGGTCTGGCCCTTGATGGAGCCTTCATCCTAAATTAAATGGAAACAACAAAATGTTAGGAATGGGTAGGGCACTGGGAGGTGTCTATCGATTTAGGGTTGGAATACACAGTCTGTTTATTATTCTGTTCCTCTGTGTAAAATGGCAGACAATATCCCAATGAGTTCCTAATAAGAGTATTTTACCAATAACCAAAGCCATTTATGAACTGTGGGTTTAAGGAATGCTGTGAACAGTACAGGAGCTAAAGGATTGCTGACTCCAGCATTGAGCAGGAAACCTGATTTAAAAGGGTGGCTTAATGACTTTTTGAGGCACCTAAAACTATTATTTTAGGAAGGGATCTCTGAGAGGAACCCAGACATTTAGCCACTCAACTGTTAGGGGGTTCAGAAGGAGACATGCAACACTATACACTAAGCAGAGCTGCCTGCAGGATTATGTGTGAAGCTGTCAGTGGCCTACATGGTAACATGGTATGCTGAGGCTTTTTGGCTACACTATGTGGCTCAAACTCTGACCTTTTCCCCTGTCACTCCCCCCCGCCTCCCCCCACACACACACTCTGTCACTCTGTACAGTGTATACAATGTAAAACTTTTCTTATCTTCTTACCAAGAATCCAACATTGACCTGAGGTACTCCATCCTCCACGAATGGGTTCTGAGATCTTAATTGAATAAAAATAGAGAAATTTACATTAGACATTAGGGAAATCGTCCATGTGGTTAAAGAGAGATGATCAGACAATGGGAGTATCTTGTCTTCTGAAAGTGACCAGTGCCAGATGCTTCAGAAGGAATGAACATTACTGGGCAATTTCAAGTGTTGTACAGTCCCAGCTTCTAGCACTAGAGGTTTAGGAAACCTGGAGCCTGGGGATTGAGTCTCTGACCATCTTGACTAATAGCCACTGATGGAGCTGTCCTCCGTGAATTTATCTAATTCTTTTTTGAACCCAGTTATACTTTTGCTCTTCACAACATCCCTTGGCAATGAATTTCACAGGTTGACTATGCTTTGTGTGAAGAAGTACTTCATTTTGTTTTAAATCTACTGCCTATTAATTTCATTGGGTGACCCCTTTTTTTGTGTTATGTGAGAGGTAAATAATACTTCCCTACTTTGATAGATGGATAGAGAGATGTTGTGGTGATTGGTGCTCTCTCTCTCTCTCTCTCTATATATATATATATTTAGGATCACTGGCTAGACCAAGGATTATTATTGACTTGTGAAGATAGGACTGTTTTTCAGGTTGGTACTCATCTCATTAATGATAGGGCAAAGGAATTCATTAAACAATGAGGTGATCTCCACAGCTGAAGATGGCCTTAAAACTGTTCCCATATCTCATACAATATCCCTCTGTTTAAGAGACTGATTAAGTCCTATTTAGGGTTTTTCCCAGCAAACAAACCCAGTAAGCTAATGCAACAGTGGAGTAGGCTCTGCTGCTTTCTTTAGGACAAGTTCAAAAGTAGGTTTGTAGCAGTGGGAAAGGCATTTAGCAGCTGCCTTTTCAATGCAGTTAATATGATCATGAAATAAATTAAAAACCAGCATTGTAAACCAAGAGTCAAATAACTTCTGAGCAATTCTTATGGCATTAACTCTCTCAGAGTCCTTATGTCTATAATGAAGTTAATAATCCTTCATATAAAGAAAAGTCAGACTGTGAAGCCCTTGGTGCTGCAGGGCAAGACATGCTCCTTGAGCAATCCTTTGCCAGATCTACCCATTGTGCCCACAGAATGGAAAATACACAGGCTACTGCACTAGCATTATAGTGGAACTGCCTTAGGTCACCTAATCAATGTCTCTGCAATCCATAAAACAGGGAGTGGGCACAAGTGAGGGGATCGTGAAACAACTAGATTTTAATTTGCAAGGGGTCACCCAGCTTATAATGGACACAGATACCACTAATATGTGCATCTATGGGATAAAGTGAGCCTCACTGATCTTGAATTTATAAGACACATAACAATACATGCCATGGACGGCTGGATTAGTATGGGGAGAATTATTTAAGGGCCATAAATTTATGTTCCTAGATTATTTCAAGCAGGATGGATTTTATTCTGAGTCTTTTAAGATCTCATAATTTGAAGTAGAACTGATGTTAATAAAATACATTATGAAGAGAACTGAGTGGATTAGGGGATTGATCCTGAGAACACTGCTCTTGATATGGGCCAGATCAGTATTGAAAGCAAGCCAATGGCAAAGCTGGGGACTAGATCTCAGAAGTCTGGCTCTCAACCCCCAGCACTAACTACAATGAAAACCACCCGAACAACAAATGATCCAGGTTAAAACCCCCATGACTGAAGGAGTTGAAATCACTGGTGTAAGTAGACAACAGACAGTTTAAAAAAGAATAGACACCAAGTAATGTTCAGGTATGCTTGAAATGTCTTGACAGTCAAAGCTGCTGTTTGATTCAGCATCTCAGTTGACATTCTGTCTATCATTCCTGCCATACTAGGTTAAGATTCTTTCAGGCTTTTCTTTGTTAGTTTTGTTTTCATTTGGAATCATCTAGGTTCAAAGTTACAGGAATAATCTATCTAATGCCCACTAAGAACTAGGCTGAAAACCCTGT
>NW_027057509.1:0-3637 GCF_011386835.1 Chrysemys picta bellii
CATGATGCTACCTGGAGTCCTCCCAGTGCCCCGTGCAGCACTCCCCTGGTGCTCCCCTCCCAGCCCTGCTCACCTCAGCTTCCCATCCCACAAGCCCATCACTGAACCATTGCTGAGCCCTCAGTGGGCTCTGAAGATGAAAACTGCTCTAAGGATATCACTGCAAGGCCAACCCCACTCCGGCAAACCCCCGCTGAAGTCAAGGGCTGCAGGGAGTTAGTGCCAAGGGCAGGTTATGCAGAGAGCCAGGGCAGCCCTGGGAGCAGGAGATTTGGGGAGAAGCTGCCCCCCACCCCCACCTCCTGTGCTCTGTGACACTAACTAGCCCCAGCCTGGCTATTAACCAGCAGATCTACTGTTTTCTCTGCTGCAAAGTCAACAATGAAGCAACTCGCTCTCCTGCTGCTCCTCATCTCAGTGACCAGGGCGACCCCTTGCGGTAAGTGGCTGTTTCGTTTTCCTCTTGTGGGAACTAATTCTCCCGAACTCTGACCCTGCCTCTGGGGCCAGGGCTGTGATACATGCAGGGGAAGAGCTGGGCGGGTTGCTACAGGGGAGGCTTTGCTGATACACAAGTGAGGCAATAGCGACCCCAACTGGCAGGCAGCCTCCTTCCACCCCTGGTTCATAATGTTGCCAGCACAGAGTGCCCGAGGCAAAGCAACAGCGGGGTTCGTTGCCCGGTGTGCTTCGCGCCAATAAACACACCAGGGGGAGAAGCAAACAAAGTTTATTTGGGGTCCCAAAGCGGTGCTAGGAGACAGGCACGTCTCAGATCAAGCACACTAACAGGAACAGTTTTTCTTCTTTTATACATTTTGCAGTTAAGCCTCACCCCCCCCTTTCCCGTCTAGCCCTCCCTTTCTCTCCCCCCCATTCCTCCCTCTACCCCTCCCGTCCCTGGTAATAGTTACTAAGTAAATAACGATTACATTTAAGCAGTTAAGTCATTCTTGGCAGCTATAAGCCTAGCTTGTTAGTAACTTCTTTAAACCGTTATCTTGTCCTTTTTCCCTTCAGCCAGAAACATGCAGGCCTCATTATTACCGCTTGAGCAGGGGCTTGCACACAGATAACTGGTTGCTTACATATTCCAATTGCACCTGGCTTTTGAGGTTGATTAGAGTTTAAACATGGAAGAATAGAGTTTGGTTCACTTAGGCCTAGTGCAGGAAGGCTTCATTGACACTTAGTGGCCTTCCACCCTCCCAAGTTACCTAGGGTGAGGCCTAGTGACGTCAACAATAAGGAACCTGCTCCAGTGAATTTCTTCTGTACATATCGTGGAGCCCAGGTTTGCAGAGATGGCAGGGGCAGCTCCAGGCACCAGCGCACCAAGCGCGTGCCTTGGGCAGCAAGCCGCGGGGGGGGGCAGCCTCAGGCTGCCTTCGGTGGCATGCCTGCGGGAGGTCCGCCGGTCCCGCGACTTCTGCGGCAATTTGGCAGCGGGTACACCGAAGCTGTGGGACCGGCGGACCTCCCGCAGGCATGCCGCCGAAGGCAGCCTGCCTGCCGTGCTTGGGGCGGCAAAATACATAGAGCCGCCCCTGAGAGGTGGGCACCTAAAGGGATTACTTTTATTACTCTGTGTTACAGTCGTGCCTAGGTGCCCCAGTCCTGGACCCGGCCCCTGTGGTTCCAGGCGCTGTACAAACCCAGAACAGCACCTAATGGCTGACAATCTAAGTATAAAAAGTTTCACTCTGAAGCCGTTCTGGCCCCATACATAGTAACAGAGAAAACTCCTAACTAACCCCAAGTCACCCCCTGTGCAGCCGAGAGCGTGGGTGTTGCTGAACTGAAACTCGCCATCCGTGACCTGCTGGAGAACTGGGAAGACACGTCCTACTCCCAGAGCGGCCAGAGCTACCAGAGCCTGCCCCGCAGCTGCAAGGAAATTAAAGCCACCCGGTACGGGGCTGGAGGTGAGTGCGGAGGAAGCATCCCTGGACCTGCAGAAGCTGCTTTGCCTCTGCTAGGTGCCTGCTCCAGACCCAGTGTAAAGGCCACAGCTGGGTCCAGTCCGTTCAGATGCACCCGGGCAGCTCTGTGCTGGGAGCAGGGGCACCTGCCTGCCCGTGGGCACAGTGGGGAACCGCATTACCAGAGCTGGCTGTGAGACACTCTGCTAGCCCTGCCAGCCCCAGCAGGCGGGAGATGTGCTGCAGCTGACAGCTCCCTCCTGCTCCAGCCTGTCTGCCTTGTCAGCAAACTCCTCAGGGCCCAACCAGCCTAAACTCGCCTAGCCGGTAACTCAGTGAACTCCAGCCCCCGAGCTCCGTGGAGACGTCTCTCTAGCACTGCACAGGACAGGAGCGACATGAGAACTCAGCTCTCTGCCACACCCTGCTGCTCAGGCCCCCGCCACACACAGCAGCTGCCGGCAGAGAAAAGCTCATTGGGGCTTGTGACGGTGCGGGACTCACCCCTGTGGCGCCTCCTGCTGGCTGGCACAGGGAATTAGCTTTCCAGCCCTCAGAGCACCCTCTGCAGGCTGGTGTCCTGCTGCTGCTGTGTTCCTCCCAGCACCCCGGTGCCCTTTGCCCTAGGGTGCTGCCTCTCCAGGCAATACCCCACAGATCTGGGTCTCCCCTCCCCGGGGAACCCCCCCCCCATCCCCACCTTGCCTCAGCCTATGATCACCCCGCTACAGGGCTCCTGCTGCCTCGTTAGGGGCCAGCTGGTCTCCCCCAGCAGAGAGTTTCAGAGGCACAAGTGGCACAGAGGCGCCCAACTCCCATTGCCCAGCGTGTGCCTCTGAAAATCTGCCCCCCCCATGGACCGTGGCATGAGTCTCAGCTGGAGGAAGGGCATGCAGGACTCAGACAGGGACCCAGAGGCTGCTCTTGGGGCTGAGCCCCTCCAGTGCCAGGCGACGTCCAGGCCGGGGCGGGTGCTCAGCACCTTTGACAGTCCGGGTGTAGCCAGTGGGTGGCAGATTCTTTGCCTGACTCTGTTCCACCCATTGTTCCGCCCCCAGACTGAGTCACCGCAGGCTCAGGCCCAAAAGAGGGACACAGCGCGGGGACACAGACAGCAGGAGGGGCAGGGGGCTCTGAATGAGGCCCGGGGCCTTTCCTGAGCACAAATTGCCCCCGGGCCTGATTCTCGGTTACACTTAGGCCTGGTCTGCGCACGGCATCTGTGCTGGTGTCACTGTGACGGGTCGGGGGATGGGTTTTCCTGATATATTGATACCAATCCAGCCCCGGTGTGAACACAGTTATACTGGGGGAAAGGTGCCTTAAACAGGGACAGCCTATTTCCCTCCCCTATGGGAATGGCTATCCCTGTATAAAGCCCCTTGTGTGGAAAGGCTCAGTCCATGTCCTCTGGGAGTCCCTGTAATTTGCACTCACTTCCCGCTGCCAAGGGGCTTTAGTGTCCCTGGGAATCAGGCTGCTGTGCTTCCGGATGCAGGGGCACGTCCTGCTCCAGTGACTCCGGGTGTGGGCCCTGCTGCAGCGCACTAGAAGCTCCTCACCTGGGCGTTGCCCATTTAACGGCTGGCTCCGAGAGGGCCCTGCCCCTTTCCCCGGCCCTGGCTGACCAGCTCAGTGCTCCCCACTTCCCACCCCGCCCCCTGCAGATGGGATTTACACCCTGCGCACCGAGAACGGCGAGACCTACCAGACCT
>NW_027057510.1:0-3635 GCF_011386835.1 Chrysemys picta bellii
GGAGCCCCGGCCCTTTAAATAGCCCCCGAGCCCCCGCTATCCCAGGGCTCTGGGGGCTATTTAAAGGGCCCAGGGCTCCCCTGCTTCTACCGCCCCGGCCCTTTAAATAGCCGCGGGAGCCCTGGGGACGCAGCGGGGCTCCAGCGGCTATTTAAAGGGCCGGGGCGGTAGAGGCAGCAGGAGCCCCGGACTTTTTAAATAGCCCCCAGAGCCCCGCAGCCCTACCCCAGGGCTCCAGCAGTGGGGGTCTGGTGGCAATTTAAAGGGCCTGGGGCTCCGGCCCCAGCTGGGAGCCCTAGGTCCTTTAAATTGCCCCCTGGGGAAGCCGGGCCACCCTGGTACAGCGCACCGGCTCTTGCCAGTACACCGTACCGGGGCTTGGGCCCGGGGCCCAATTCAGGGGAATTGGTTGAATTGGCCTGGTGGGGGTATGGCCACAGAGCCGCAGAGAGGGGAACCCTGAGGTGTGGGGGCTGGGTGGGTACTGGGAGTTCCTCCTGAAGGGACGGGGGTTGGCCAAGGTCACTCAGCCCGGGGTGTGGGAGGGGGACTGGCTGAGGGCACTCAGAGCCCCAGGAAGTGGGGGGGACTGAGGGGACGGACTGGCCAGGGGCACTCAGAGCTCGGGGGGGGGGGGCTGTCCGGGGGGGCACTCACAGCCCCAGGAGGTGGGTGGGGGAGGGGCACACAGGATTTCAGGAATTCCCTGGCAGTGAAGAGCTGCTGGCGGCAGGGAGGAGCCAGCCGTGACAATCCCCACTTGGGATCCCTGGCTGGGCTAGTGGCTATGGGGGCCCGTGGCCAAGCTGCAGCGGAAGGTGACCTGAAGAAAATGCCTCGGCCTCCGGCTAGGAAGGGCCTGGGCCAGACAATGACCCACCGCGCAGTGTCCCAGCTCCCTGCCCCACACCTGCGGGGCACGGCCCCTCCTCTGTAGGGAGGTTGGCATGTACCTTAGTGCTGCTTCCTCCATCCCCAAAGGCCTCTCCCAGCCAGTCTCTGGCAACCCCTGCCGTTCAATACGCACATTACCCAGCTGTGCCATACCGGGGGGGGGGGGACCCCTCGGGGATGGGGGGGCTGTCACACAGCTGGGCAATTTAACCCAGCTGGGCAGGGGTGTCTGTCTCCCTGGAGCTGGGGTCTCAGCCCAGGTGTCTCTCTGCCCTTCCCCCTAGTCGCCCGCAGGCGAGGTGGGAGCGCCCCACGTTGCGTTCCAGCCCCACATTCCCACTCACAAGTGCTGGTGGGTTCCAATCCCAGCTGAACTCGCCCACCCGGCCCTAGTGCGGAGCAGAAGGGCCCAGCTCTGCCCCACAGACCCTCTGGCTCTCCTAGCCCGCTCTTACCCATCACCGCAGCACGTCTGGCCCAGGCTGAACGCTGCTGCTCTGTGCAGAGAGGCTGGCACTTCTCGCTCCTGCCGTACGAGGGGCAGGTGCTGCTACCGACTGCTCCCCCTAACCCCGCCCTGCTGCGCTCCGGGGATGCTGCCCTGCTGTGGAGCTCTCAGGTGTCTTGAACTGGAATTTGTTTGGAGAGAAACTGCTAAGGAGCCTTATCAGCCCCGAGCAGAGAGTACCTGGGAGCCTGCCTGGGTCGGGCGGGTCTGGTACAGCCTCCCCCCAGATAAGACTCTTCCCTGGACCTGCCACCCATTGGAATCTGGAACGATTCCCTCCGAGGTAACACCCGGGGCAGCCAGGGCAGGGCAGGGCACGGCCTGCTCCCCTGGAGCGTTAGGGCTTTCAGGAGTCAGAGGTGCCAGCAGAGCAGGTTGAACGTTAAAGCAGCGAAGGCAGATGGGGGGCAGAGGAATTGGGTGCTTTGCCATTGCACTTGATCAGCTCAATTTGAAAATTCTTTCAAAGGAAATCCAGATGTATACATCTGACTGGGGTAAATGTACACATACACACGCACACTCACATGTGCACACACTCATGTGTACATACACGTACACACATGTACACATACAGATATACACATACACGCACATACGCTGTCCCTGGAGCGCCCCAGGATGCGACTGACGGGGTGGCTGGCTATTATGGAGGCAGAAGGGGGTTGGGAAAAAATAATCAACAAGAACTTTTGCTGAAAATGCAAACCTAAGCTGGAAATCTGTGCAGGGCTGGGCTCAGCGAAAATGATCTTTTGAGCTGCTCTTATTGACCGTGGTCCTGTACTTCCTGGTTTGCGTCGGACCCAGGCAGGAGACTGGGCTGCTCTCAGCTGTAGAAGCCATTGGAATGAGCCAGGTCGGAATCAGCCAGGCCCTCAGAGCCTTCTGCCACCAATCGCCCCAGCAGTCACTGATCCACACCAAACCACGTCCTTCCAGTCAGGCAGTTTCATATGCACACGTCAAACCCTTGGTTTGCCACTCAGACACCACGGTGATGGGCACAGTAAGGACCGAGAGACGCTAAACAGGCAGACAGACAAGGAAATAGTGGCCCTGCCTACAGGTGTGTGTGTGGTGCAAACGGATGAACACCAGTTGCTGGCTGAAGGCACAACCTTAATTCCCGCATCTCCTGTCTGTCAGCTATCGTTCGCTTGGCAGCCTGAGCTCCGATTTCTAACGCAGTGTTTTGCTCTGGCCTATTGTGGTTCTCATGTCCGGGGGCGCCTTGGCCCCTGGTATCAGGAGCGGTGCTAAGGAGGCTGCTTTTCAAAGGTCCTTAAGTAGGGTTGTCAACTTTCTACTTGCACAAAACCAAATGCCCTTGACCCAACCCCTTTCATGCCCTTCCCCAAGGCCCCACCCCCACTCACTCCAGCCCAGCCCACCTCCCTCAGTCGCTGGCTCTCACACCCTCACTCACTTTCACTGGGCTGGGACTGGGGGTTGGAGTGCAGGGAGGGGTGAGGGCTCCGGTGGGGATGCGGGCTCTGGGATTGGGCTGGAGATTAGGGGTTTAGGGTGCCAGAGGGGGATCCTGGCTGGGGCAGAGGGTTGGGGTGCGGACTCTGAGAGGGAGTTTGGGTGCGGGAGGAGGCTCAGGGCTGGGGTAGGGGATTGGGGTGCGGGTGGGGGTGTGGGGTCTGGGAGGGATTAGGGTACAGGAGGGGGTTCCGACCTGGGGCAGAGGGTTGGGGTGCCGGGTGTGAGGTCTGGGAGGGAATTTGGGTGTGGGAGGGGGTTCCGACCTGGGGCAGGGTTTCTGGGTGCGAGCTCCGGCCAGGCGGCGCTTACCTCATCCAGCTCCTGGTCAACGGCACACCGGTGCTAATAGAGGCTCCTGACCCTGGTCTCCCTCCGCTGGCAGGCTCTGAGCAAGGCCTGCCCAGAGAACATGGATGACGAGCTCTCGATCCTGCTGACAGCACCCCCCAGCACAAACTCCAGCACATCTTGGAGGTGAGCAGAATGGGGAGGGGCCGCAGGGGTTTTACCTTAGCCCTGGGGACTCCTAGAAAGAAGAGACTGGAAAATCCATGTTTCTATTGGATCCTTCCGACTATGCATTTGTGATATAAACTCACTGGGTGACCTTGGGGTAACTCACTTCCCCCTTACGGCATCAGTCTTCTCCACTATCAAATCTACACTGGGGAAGAAGGACAGAAGTCCCGACAATCACCTTCACCTCTGGGTGTCTGGTCCTGGGAGCCGAAACCAACTGGAC